>NW_024580671.1:18354686-18415323 GCF_017639235.1 Corvus kubaryi | reverse complement strand
GAAGGAAGGAAGGAAGGAAGGAAGGAAGGAAGGAAGGAAGGAAGGAAGGAAGGAAGGAATAGAAAAGAGATATGAAAAGAGGGAGGGAGAGTGAAGAGGAACAGGGAAGGAGGGAAAGAAAAAGAACATTTCACAATAGTTCTGCTCTTTGAACTACTTGAGAAAGGTTGAATAGATTCAGCTGATTCTCTTCTGGCATTGTCTGTCTAAAAATTCATATTATTATCAATGACCAAGTGCTCATTCAGAGATGTTGTATTCTTTTCTCTTTGAACAGTACTGCAGTCTCTTAAAAGGATATTCCCTTCATGTCCATGGTTAAGGACTTTGGAAGGTGCTCTACAGTGACTGTTGATTTTAAGTGAAGTTCATACAGAAAAGCATGCTTCCTATATAATTATCCAAATGTCTGTTTTATTATTAATTTACAAGGGATTGAAATACTAGAAGGTGATCTCCATGTTCATTGACTTTTTGTTTCCCTCAGAATTCAATCTAAATTTTGCCAGGTTTCATTTGCACCATATTAATTTTACCATATGCCTACTTTATAAGGAAAAGTGATAGGTAATCATAACTTATTCCCACAAGTCATTCAAAAAATTGAATTTTTAAAAACTTTCAGTCCTTAGCAATGTTTAGCCAGTTTCAGAAAGACAATTTACGAGGGAAAATCCCAAACTGTTACTTTTAATCTGAGCCAACATTTTTTTTAATGTCTAAGACCTATATTTTAAAAATGTAGAAGCATGATCAGTTGCAACTGCCATCATATTCTGTATTTCAACGAAGTTTGGTGTTGTTTTAAACAGTGTTTTTGTCCCAGTCCTGCAAGAAAAAAAGAAAGCATTAGGAATATTATACAACACGTATAGACAACAGGTCTATTGGTCTATCTAAGTGCACATGGCTCATATGTCTCCAAGGATCCCTTTTAGCTTTTTAAAAGGAGATAAAAATCCCAAATTTCTGTTATCCTTTGTTCTTAGTCTTGAAGCAGTTGATAGGTTTGTGTATGTCTGTGTACATTACTCAGTTATGGATGCATACTTGTATAAAAAATGGGTTCATTATTTCAGAGTTCAATTCACAGCTGATTTGAAAGGTATGCACACTTCATTTTTAAAACCCCCTTTTGTTTATGTGATTGTTGTGAATGAATTTATGAATCTTTTATGATCCATAAAACCTCAGTTTCCAGGGTTTACAAACCTTTGCTTGTAGAATGAGATGTTTATTTCTGAAGGGAAAAGCAGAATCTCTCAGATAACTTGCAAGATTCCTGGAGGAGACTGTGAGTATCAGGATGCACTTTTATCTTTGAATTATGTCTTAGGATGGAGAGCACCAGCATGCAAAGTAGATCACTAGTTGTGTTCACAGGGAACTGTGTTGTCTAAAACATGACCTGCTGCCTTTTGCCATAAGAGACCCCTGATGGAGAGAAGCTGTCATCTTTTTCCTGGCTCTTACAGAATCACAAAGCCTGTGGAGTTACTGTACTTTCCATTTTATGGCAAGTTCAGACATGAGGTTTAACATGAGGCACAAATTTCTGGTAATAAGAAATGGGATGCATATATATATATATAGATATGTATATATTGGACTCTAAAAATTTTGATAGCCATCAGTGGTGAGTATTCTGAGGATGAAGATTAATTTAGTCAAAGGCATACTCCCTCTGTAGTGAGATATGCTGCAGAAACAGCAAATGCTCGTGTCTTTATATGAGTTTCTCTCTTGGCACTATCAAGCACAATGAGAAGGAAAAATCTCTGTGGAAAGAATAAAAAGCTTGCAGACCACCCCCCCAGCCTTTCTTCACTGCCCAAATCATTTTTTACTATTTAAATATGGAAAAACAAAACTCTGAATACATTATAAAAGAAGGTGTTGAAAGAAGATTAATAAAATGTGTGTCATCTTTTGCATTCATGGCTTCTATTACAGAGGGATCTGCAAAGACTGTAGTGCATGCTTCTCTCATCTTTTCCCTAGACATAAAATCGTAAGGAAGGCATAGATTAGAACCAAACATGTTTTGATTCTTGTCACTCACATACAAATGTATGTTGATGACGTAGCCCTGCTTAGAGTGAATCTGTTACAGAATTAACTTTCCTGCTTGTTACTGGTTTAGTAATAATAGATGTGTGTTAAACAGAAACAAGTCCAGGTCATGGTTTTGGAGCATCATTCCAATTCATCAGACTGAGTCCATCTTCCAATACCATCTTTGCTTTGTACTAAAACTTTTCTTTTTCAGAGGACTTCTGTGAGAATTCTTATAGTGTTGCAGCAGTATACTCCAGTATGATATTCAGAACCACTAAACAGGGAAATTATAGTACCTGTCAAATTGATGTTCAAACACCACTGTGCTTCTGTGGGATAGTTTTCATTTACTTTATTAATTTTTGTTTTCAAAGGGAAAGACATGTTTGTATCAAGTTGAGCTAAAGATATTTATTATCTCAGTATGTTAAGTAAAACAGCCATAGTGTATAAAGACGGATTATTGGCTGAATATTTTGCAGTCAATTTACAGTCTCAGAATGAAACTTTTTTCTCTTTTCAATTCTTTCTAAAGCCATGTGTAATAACCTTGTTTTCTGAAAAGCAAATGCCAACAATTGCTAGTGTGATAATGTATTATTAATGTAACTAAGCTCAAAACCAGGCACATATTTAATTCTTTCTTCTGTGGTAGGCTGCTTTGTCTAGAACATGGATGAGGGCCGACTGCTGCATCTATGAACAACCAGCTCTCTGAAACTGCCCCCTTGTCCTTGGAAGCCTCATGGTTCATTCATCTTAGCTGGGCTGGAGGTAAAAATCTTTGTGGGTTGGGGCTTGGGCAGGGAATGACTGTATTTCACCAAAGTGTGTTGAATAAACAGTAATAGTGGATTTTTTAAGTCCATTGTTTACTCTCCTGGTTCTGAATTTGCTTTGCTTGATCTGGACCTGTCAACTCCTCCATTTTGGAATTGAGACGCAGGAGGTTTGATACAGCTCTTCAATCACATTAGCACAAGTATGGAGTCATGTGATAGACATGGAGCTTTACTTTATAGACAGAGGTTATTTAATTCTGTTTAATTCTTTCATTCTTCTAAACGACATCAATAAGACTTCATATTTGAAAATGACTCAAAATTAAAAGATGTTGCAAGTAAATGTAAGGACAGAAAAATAATATAGGGTCTGCGAAATTTGGTAAAATGAACTAAAAATAAGTTTGCATCGGTGTGAGTCAAAGCAGAAAAATACAAAATAGCACATTATGAGATGAAGAGAATATGAGATGGAGGTATTCACCAGGAAGATAATACTAGAAAAGTGAATGGGTCACACGAACCTGTTCCAAGATATTACAGCATACTGGTTGAACTTACAAAATGGTACAATGGAAAAAAAATCCAAAGAGTAGTTGTTTCAGTGAAACTGATTTTGATAGCAGAAAATCCTTTTTGCCCTTTTTCACCTCGAGAATATCTTAAGACAAAGTCACTCTCTAAGTATTTTATTCTATCCTAATTAAAACCTCAGATTTTCCACAAAAGAGGAACTTTTAGGAACTCTACATAAGGAAAGGAATAAAACATGTATAATTCTTCTTCCTGCCAGCTTGTACAGCTAATGCTCTTTTGAGAATTTTTAACTGCTTTGTTTGCTTATGTAATAAAGGTTTTATCAAGGATTGCCTGAAGATAAAAGTGGTAGTTTATCACTTTCTAAATTCCAACCCAAATCAGAATTAACCAGACTGTTTTAACCTTATTATCTTGGTGTTCTGAATGTAACATGCAATATACAGCTGGCTCAGCATGACTCATTTATAGACTCCGTATAGTATCCAGCAAACCTTGGAGATGACCTTATGGTATGGATTTACCTATTTTATTCTTTTTTTTTTTCAATCCTAACAGGTAAAATGGTCTTGCCAACTGATTTTGTTTTGCCAGATCTGATCTCATTTACAGCTGCAATGAGATGAGATTTTTCCTGACAGAAGACAAAGCTAATACTTCCCTTCAACATGATTCATTTGGGACTGCAATGGAGAAGCAGAAATTGGGTAAGCAGTAAAAAATGTCAAGCTGCTTCAAATACAGGAGTCTATGAAAGTAACAACCAAAATAAGGTCACTGAATTATCTGATTTTGAAAAGAATTGTATTTGCATGCACTGGAGCTTAAGGATCATAGATATTGCGATGCAAACAGGAATGAGTATGCCTGGAGACCATGAGAAGCACCCGAACTTGTAACATCTGTGATCTTTGATTTTGGAATACTTTCCCTGAAAGTGATACTTCAAGGATTGCCATCAGAAGTTCTAACCAAAATTATTGTTTCTTTAACAAAATTCAGCTTATTTCTCCTCCTATAGGCATTATCTCTGATTATATTCTCATGTGTCCTGTCAAGAAAGCAGTTATTTGTGAGGTGTGTGAGGGTGCTCTGTATTCCAGTTTGAACACTCTCTGGGCAGTACATTTTCTAGAGTATTAAATACCTTGAAAAAGCACTATGAAAAAAAAAAGGATATGAATTAAACACTCAAACCCGCACATTTTCAACCTTTTAATTCTTCATCAGTACAAGTGAAAATGTCTGTCACAGCTGTCATGACTCATGTACTCCTTTATTTTTAAAATGGTGTGTGACTTCTGACATTGTGGCACTTCTGTGCTGCTATGTGTGGGTAGACGGAAAAGAAATTTAACCAACTTTACTGAGATTTTATGTGCTAACTTTTGATGAGACTTTCTTCTCTCCTCCTGCATTGTGAATGTGGGGACAAATGAGAAACATCGACCAGTTTTCAGTTGTCCATAGTCTCACAACATAATGAATCACAGCTGTTCCCAATGGAACAGTTCCTGTGTGCACAGGATTAAGAGGAGAGTAGTGGAAGAGGCTGGGACAAGTCTTTCTAGTCCCACAGGCTCAGGTTTTTCTCTCACTGCTGAAAGGCAGAGAAGAATGTGCTATGTATGGAGCTGCTGGGTGGCTTCTCTGAGTACATCACGGTTTTAAATACAAAGGTGCTTTCTGTATATGGACGAAAATGCCTTGGAAAGCAACAAGCTTACAGAATGAGGTCTTCCTGACTGTGTTGTGGAACCTACTTGTGTACCTCAGCACAGCTATGAATGATGCAGTTTAGCCAATAGGACCTTCAGGAAGTGAGTCAAAGGGAGTAATGATGCATGAATGGACCAGTTGTATGAACTTTTGTAGTTACCATAGGTTAGGGGGTACACAGGAATATAGTACCCTTAGGTAATTCGCTTATGTCTAGGAACTTCATCTTTCATTTGAGCTATCTGAGTATAAAGTCTCTGACTTTCATATTATTATCTGAAACTAAGATCAGAACTGAGGTCCTGATTCCTAATAAATGTAGAATATTCATGGTTTTGTTTTTGTTTTCTTTCCTCTTTCCTTGAACTGTAATATGAGGCATTACTATCCTTCGGATATGTTAATGAAAAGACAGGTGATCATTTCCCTAGACCAATAAATTACATAATTTAGGGCCCGATTTGAAGCTAATTGAAAGGTCAAATCTGATTTTTTTTTTTTTTAGTATAACTTCAATTATTCTGGTGGAGTGATTCCTAATTTAAATGAGAAAGGAATGAAGCAAACAGCTCTGTCAGAGGAAATAGGCTTGAATCATCTGGTCTTGTTGGTCACTTTCTCCGCTCTGAGCCTTCTGCCTTCACTGACTTCTAAACTTCTGGACTTGACTCTAAGTCCTTCTTTCAACAGTCAGTTTTGAGAAGAAAGATCGATCCAGACTTTCTTGCCAGTTTCCCACTACTTACATGGAATTGATTTGCATTATCACATACCAGCACAGAGAAATACGTAAATTGGTAGCTATTAAGGGAACAAAGCATGAAGTTTAAAATATTATTGCTAGGCTACTTGCAGGTGACCTCCAGAGGACAGGAACAAGCCATTTAAGAGGGAGTACATGCAGTACAGTGGTTATCTTACTGAATATAAAGCTTTTTACTACAACACATTATTCCATTTTATTTAATTTTCAGTTTATTAAACAGCCTTAATTCCAGTGGAGGTGACCTCCTGCTGGCAAAATGGTGAAACCACTGCATTTGGGCATGAAAATTCACGTTTTAGATTAGAAGAAAGAATCAATTCCATCAATACTAAAAAACATAGTCATTGAATATGTTGGTATCTTCATAAAGATCGTCTTATACTTTTTTGAGGGAAGTCATTTGATGTCCATATTCTTAGAATACTCTTTAAACTTTCTGTATTAAATTATGCAATAACATGAACATATTCAGATTAGAATAAATGGCCCATGTATGAAGATTTGTATACTGATAAACAACAGTCTAATTCATCAGTGAAAGAAAGTCAAAGTGTAATCATTATGGGAAAGCACCAGTGTTAAGAAAAAGTGATGGAAGCCCCATTACTCCTTCCATTCTTGCAAAACTGGTCCTAGGTGTAAATATAAAACCATTGCCAATGTCAGTCCCAAAATAAGTATCTGAAACAGTGTGTGAAACCTGTGTTGGAACCTGAGATGAGTTCCTAGCCAAAATAATCAGTAAAGCCTATTAGACACTCTACCCACCCTAAAACCCCATTTGGGGAGCTGAACTGTTCTCTTGAATCCATTGATTGTAATATCAGACATCTATCAAGCTCACACAAGATCATCTTTCTGTGAACACCATAATTCAGAGTCTTCATCGAGGCAAGGAATCCCATCCTGCTATTAAAATTTTTGTGACTTTTACCGGCCTTGAATATCTCAAATAATCCAGGGTGTACACACCTGCATGATGACAACTCTGCTAAGTCCTTCCAAGGAAACACCTACATCAGTGGGAGAGACTTACAGACTTTTACAGAAAACCATTACACTCATGTAAATGCAGCTTCAATTGAAAATCACAAAACACTTTTCACCTGGTTGTTTACAGATGGGTTTCGGGCTCACTCTAGGCCCAGGTGTACTTTGGGCCTTGTGTTTGCATCACATGGTAATAGAATATAATTTGTCTGCCACTTAGTCACATTAGTATGCCAGAAAATATTGATCAGGCTTTTAAATTTCCAGAGGCTGCTAGAAGCCATTGCATTTACAGACTGAGAATATGGTATGGAACATTATTTTCTATAACTGACATTTCTGCTTATAATTCAGAAGCTTCCCAACAACTCCACAAAACTAGGACTGAAAGTTTACCAAACAGCTTGTGTATGTGTCTTATTTTGTATGATGATTGGCTTCATATTATTCTGTGTGAAATCTGCCACATCATACTAAGGGGATATGCTGAATGTGGTGTATCTGCAGTCTGTCTCTTCGTAGAAGTGCACAGTAAAAAACAATAGTATACCTTTTAAGATTCCTAAAATTTTTAACCTGTGGTCCCTGGAGTTGACCTAGGTTCTTCTTTGTCAAGTAGAAGAGTACAAAAATTCATCTGGCTGGAAATTTCTACCTCATTCATGTATGAATCTTGAAAGGATCCTTCCTTCTCTAAATATACCTGGTAAGTGGCCTTATGAAAAAGGGAAGCATCCATTCTTTTATTTCCTTCATTGAGAAAGAAAGAATTCCCTGAAGAGGCGGTATGACTGTATGCCACTTCAACCCTCATACAGAGTCCATGGAAAAACTGAAACCCAACTACAACTGCTAATCAAAAAAAACCTGTACTTGAAATAGCAAAATGAAAAGGCAAACTGTATCTACTTATAGGTATAGTTACAGCAAGTCAGCCCCAAATTATATCAAGCTGGGTTTGGTATAGCATCTGGAGACATTTTAAAGAATATTAAATCAGAAACCTTTTGGAAGGTTTTGTACTGTTTGTGTAGGTTCTCCATAAAAATTTCATGAAAGGTTAAAAAAAAAAAAAACCACCCTAAAAAACCAACCAACCAACCAACAAACCCCTAAACAAAACAAAAAACCAAAACACCCCAAGCTCCCAAGTTAAAAAAAAAAAAAAAAAAAGTAATTACAGATGATTAAAAAAACACCTAATTCTTTTTAATAAGGAAGGATTTCAGGGAAAAATTAATTTGGGATTCAGAGGAATAATTCATTTGGAGAAAAGAACTGAGGTTTTTTTGGTTTAAAGTTTACTAGATTCTGTGAAATTAATTTGCTTTCTTTTTTTCATTCAGTGGAAAGTGTAGTAAGGGCGTATTCATTCTAATTAGTATTGTTTATCATTGAGGGTTATTTTTACATAAAAAACCCCAGACCCAAATGGCAGTTTCTGACTAATAGATAACCTTCTCCAATTATCAAATGTTAATGTGCAGATGATAGTACTAAATAATAACAGACATCAACTTTTTAATGTTTTCATGGTACTTTGTACACCAAGCATATGGTATATGGATTAGTTTTACCACTAATAACCTTGAAAAGATATTCAGGTGCTCCCTCTTAGTGTATACTTATTTACTGATTTCAAAATTTGATAAAAATATTCAAAATAGATCTAAGGACTGAAAACCTAAAATAAAACTTTCATTTAATAAAATTTCTTATGATATGGCAATATTAAATATACAGTAAAAATTTTTAGTCATGTATCTATCAAGGAGAGTTAGCCAAGAAGATATCAAAAGTTATCACAAAGTAAGTTTAAAAAACCCCATCTTATCACTTTCACGTGTTAGCCTAAGATTTAGCCTTGGAATGCATTATAGGTTCTGTTTTCTATTTATTTCCCAATTTTTAAGCACCAGAAGAATTAAAATTTTGTCTTCTCCCAAAGAATTATAGCTATCCTTTATACCATATATTTTGTACTATCAAATATTCTGTATTTTGATTGGATTGCCATTCCACTTTTGTCTGAAAGGTTATTGAGGCTGTCAACAGGAAAACGACTAGAATTACCAACCAATCAAATTACAGAATACTTAAAAGGTCAAAGTAGTACAGCACACTAACATAATTCACAGAATATATGAGGCATTAAAACCCTAATACCTCATTCTCGTAACAAAGGTTGTAATGAGAGCAAGAAATGGCACAACATGAATTCGTTCACGTGACTGCGATTATAACAAGAACCTGAAATGCAATAAACTTAACCCATTCTTGCTGCTAAGCTAAGACTGTACCTTAGCTTTGTTTCAAGCTACCTTGAAACTTACTTGGAAGATAAACTTTAGGTAAGATACTGGGTAGTAAGCTTTGCTTATGCATCACCTCAAAGTAATTGTTAATCAGAATTTTTAATTTGTTGTCTATGACATATGCAAAAAACGCTCTAAACCAAACCAGAAATTATTGCTGGATGATGGTTTAAAGTTTGCTTGTTTGTTTGTTTAGTAAGGAGTTTCTTGATATCACAGGTGGGGAAATGTTACATATATTTATATTTTGCTAGTATTAAACTGAAGTTGTGTTGTCTAATCAACTATTCCAAATAATAGCAATATAGAAATGCCACTCACAAATGTAGACATGGTAGATTATTTGTAGAGTAAAATGAATGTGTTGCACAGTTTCACAGAAATGAGACTGGCTTTTATATGAGTCTTTACTATCTGTGTCATTGCAGTTATTAGAACATGTAATATCTGAACAAGTCTTTTTTTCTCTATAGAACATTCAGCATAGATCACAAAACCTTTCAAGGCAAAGAAGACTGGCAATGAAAGCAGTCCAACCCCTAACTTTCCAGCATTTTTTTTTTTTTGGCGGGAGGAGCATAATGGTAAAAGCGTTTTTATTTTACATTTATTTTGTTCAGTAATATGTGTAGCATAACCCATTCTATCCAATCCTATCTACAGAGAGGAAATAAAAACAGATTTAACCTATAGACCTTTGGTTAACTTCTTCCTAAACTAAATATAAAATGTTACCTCATCTTGCTCAGATTAAAAGGGGAGAGGGGGAACTCCCCCCTTCACCACACGTTCCCTTATTGAAAATCTCTTCTATATAAAAAGAAGAGTCTGCATATAAAAGACAATCCAGAGACATCTTTGAAGGTTCTCTTTCAAAGCGTCTCTACTTCCCTGAGCGTCTGGGGATTTCTGTTATTAATTGAAGTTAATTTTCTAGGATATCAGTTTGCCATGCACGTGGGAAAGATTGATAGCCTCTTCGATTCTCAAGAGTGCTGGAAATGACACTGTTCCATCACCGGGTATCTTCACTTTTATCATCACAAATCAAATTATAAACATCGGGGCAACCTTGCTGGAATCTGGCTTCGGGAGATTTCCATAAGATTAATTAGGCGGCCAAAGCAAAGATGGTAAAATCTAAGGGCGGGGGGGGGGGGGGGGGGAGGAAGAGGCAGGGGGAGGACGGGGAAAGGGGGGGAGAGAGGCACCATTCATTCCTTGTAGAATGGGAAGTCAATTCAACAATGGGTAATTAGCGTGGGCCATGGATTCTCAAAGGCACTGAGGACACTGGACTCTTTCTCTCACTCTGATGTTTAGCGCGGTATTGTGGACCCCTCATTTAATTAGTGCACTTTGATACCCACAGGAGCTTGAAGCTCCAGGGCATGCTAAACACAGACTGACACCAGCAAGCTTCTGCCTCCTTCCAGTCTAATTAGAGACACAATGAGCTGCAAAGACAATGTTTTACTCCAAGATTTCTTCTGCAGATACCTCTGGCAGGAAACAATCGTTTATTTTGTGTCTATATTGGTATTCAGATTAAATTGTTAGCATGCAAAAGATGAGCTAAGGGCACATATCTATTAAAAATGCTTAGCAGAGTTCAGAAATGATGGAAGCAATTTGTGGGGAAAAAAATGTATTTTCCCCTTTGGAATTTTTTTTTGTTCTCTTATCTAATTAGAAGTAAATGATTTGAGTAAGAAAACCAAAATAGGCTGGACTCCAAAGTATCTCTTATGAAATGATTTTTCCCCCTTTGCATTAATAGTTTCTACCTCTCAGAAAGGGGATTTTTAACTTAACTGTTTGCAAAAGTGAAAAGCAGAAAAAAAAAGGAAATAAAACAATGAGTACTTCTGTTACAATCGTCTATTGAAATGAACACCCACCTACTTTAACAGGACATTGTGCAGAGAAAATGTTACTCATATTTGCAGATTTTTAGAGGAGAAACCCCAAAAAGTTTGTGGCAGTGATTGCGTGTGTGTGTGTGTGTGTGTGTGTGTGTGCTGTGTGGGTATATAAAGTTACTTTTGATGGACAGTTCTATGCTTATTGGAAGAATATAAATATCCCAAGGGAAACTGCGTATTGAAAATTAGTCTCAGCATACACTAAACACTTGCATGTGCTGCTTAACAATAGATTGGAGAACCAGTACTCCTAAAAAGTCAACTTCTTCTACATTTATAGTATCATTACTTTCCTCCTCAGGTAATTAAAGAGACGCAGACCAACATGTACCAATGTGTTGATTCTCAGACTAGATTAGTGCTCTGCTGGTTAAATTATGGTAATTTGGACACTTACACAATTTAATAAGTGGTTATAATGGGAGAGGGAATGGATGTTAAAATACAGGAAAAGAAAAGGCAAAAAAATATTTCTATTCAAGTTTTAGATGTATGAATCTAATTTTGGGCAGGTTGGACTGAGGAGCAGTGAGGGGAACAGTCTTGTCCTGTTTTCTGGTGTAAGATCCTTCCCACTGCTTTTACTTGTCCTTTGGTGACCCCTTGCAAGCTGCTTCCTGTGTCTGGGGATCACAGGAAGGTTACAAACATCCAGCCACCTTCCTGTTGCAACAGGAACACCATTGCACCATTGCAACATCTGCTCCAATGAAAAGAGTCTTCACTAGCCCCACAAGCTGAAACCCAAGATGAGCTAAGGGCACATATCTACTAAAATGTGCAGAGATGGTGATGAACAGAGTTAAGTACAGATGATGGCTGGTTACCAGTGGTGCTCTCCAGGACTCCATATTGGGGCCAGTCCTGTTTAAGATCTTTATTAATGATCTGGACACGGGGAGCAAACGGATGCTGAGTCAGTTTGTAGATGACACCAAGCTGGTGGAAGTGTTGATCTGCTGAAGGGCAGGAAGGCTCTCAAGGGATCTGGACTGACTGGATTGATGGATTGAGGTCAGCTGTATGAGGTCCAATAAGGCAAAGTATAGGTCCTGCACTTGGGTCACAACAACCACATGCAGAGCCACAAGCTGGGAGATGAGTAGTTGGAAAGCTGCCTGTTGGAGAAGGACCTCGGGGTGCTGGTCAACAGCCAGCTGAACATGAGCCAGAGTGTGCCCAGGTGGCCAGGAAGACCAATGGCATTGTAGATTGTGTCAGAAATTGTGTGAACAGCAGGACTAGGGAAATGGTTGTCGCTCTGTATTCAGCACTAGTGAGGCTGGACGTTGAATTATGTGTTCAGTTTTGGGCACCTCACTACAAGAAACATGTTGCTTAGCCTGAATAATAGGAGGAGACCTCACCTCTCTCTACAACTGCCTGAGAGGAGGTTATAGCAAGGTGGGTGTCAGCTCTCTGCTCCCAAGTAACAAGTGGTAGGGCAAGAGAAAATTGCCTCAAGTTGCACCAGGGAGATTTAGATTGGATATTAGGAAAAAATTCTTCACAGAAAGAGTTGCCAAGCATTGGAACAGGCTGCCCAGGGAAGTGGTAGAGTCATAATCCCCAGGGCTATTTAAACATCTTGTAGATGTAGTATTTAGGGACATAGTTTAGTGGTGGACTTGGCAATATTAGGTTTATGGTGGGACTTGTTGGTCTTAAAAGGTCTTGTCCCTATCTAAACAATTTTATGGTTCTATGATCAACATGCCATAAGGTCTAGCAGAAGAGAAAAGCAGGCTCCAGGCCTGACCTAAAAATCCTTGTCCAAATTTGAAAAGATTTCTGAACAGAGATTTTTCCTCTGTTGGAACACCTATCCCAAACTCCAAGGCTATGTCTGTATTAGTAAGCTAAATGTAAGGAACACAGTTGTTATAAACCAGATATAGATATGATTTTACCAATATATTTAATTAGTAAAAGTTATAATGCTTGCTTTCTTCTATGCATATTTAACCAAAATACCTCAAGCAAGTTTGTGGTGACACAATAATGAATGCTGACATAAGTTGGAAACCATATATCAAAATGGAATACACAGGAGTATTCCAGGAAAAGATTTAAGTAATCTTGGTTTTATGGTAGTACCTGCTGTAGTAGGCCCAGTTCACAGACTTAAATTGTGGCCTGCTGTCACTCAAGGCATTGTACACTTTTGACTTTTGCCACCTAGCACTTTCTCAAGTATCTCCAGACACTTCCTTAGGACAACCACAGGTCAGAGACTACCCCAAAAAGAGAGTATGAAAAACCTTATAATATGACTAGCTTCTTCCCCATGCTAGAGTCCTCCAACACAACCCAAAAGTCTTTGTAATCTCCAAAGACCCACTTATTCTAATCACACATAGGAAGGTGTGAAAACTAGTAATCTCTTTTGAACTAAAAGCCTGCCAGTCAGCCAGGCTGCAGAGAAGCATTCACAGTATTTAAAGAACTTTGAAATGAGGAAGGAAGGCACTCCCCCAGGCAATCAGCATGTCTTATGCCTATGACATTCAGTGACGTCAGATGAGATCCAGAAACTATGTAGTGGGAATATAATTAGGGGGCACAGCTTGACCAAGGACCTGCAGCTGGGCCATGGTCCCTGCTGTTTTCTCTTTCTGAGTGAGCAGTGGAGAGAAGACATGAGCTGTCCATTACAAGGTTTGAAAAAAATTATTCCATTTCCTAGTGAGGGCTGTTGTCACTGTCATTTGACATTCCTTTTCTCATATGGAAACAATCCAATAGGATTGTTGTTGGACAGAATTTAGATGTGTGTTACTTCTCATTTAACAGTTTTGTAACAGACATATGTTACAAAGGACCACCTGGATGGCTTACTTTTGTGGGAGGCTGTAATCAATGCTATAAGCACATGAAAATGTTAATTTTTCTTTGAGATATTCAGTTTTCATTACTTGCAATTCACTCTGGTACCCCTGGCCCTAGAGAACTTGCCATTAGGGTGTGACTGATGAGATTCCAAGGCCTTTGATGAGGGCATTAAGCTGTGCTGCTGCCTGCTGTCCAGCTAGTAGTCAATGATTTCACCAGAGATGGTGGGTCAAGAAAGACTCTGAAGTGTAACACAGGTAGGAAAGAGCAAATGAATTTCCCTTTCCACTGTGGCCAACATGAGGTGGGGTTGACAGCTGATGGCAGTAAATCCTTTTGTACTCCAGAACCACAACTATGGTCACAGGGCTATTAGGCAACATCTAGATTTGGCAGGTTTATTTTTATTTTTTTTAAATGAAATTTAATTTTGCCACTCTGCTTTCCATCTTTGAACAGAAAAAGAAATAGTAATGACTATATGCAGTGGATATCTTCTAGTAATAATCCTTTACTATAGCTAGACTTTAAAAGCCGGATCTCTTCTCCCCAAGGCTACTTATTCCCTATCTGAAACATTAAAGTAACGGCTGAATAATTAGCCGTTGATACCTTGGAAATTAATGTTTAAAATGCAGAGGAAAAAAATTGTACATTTTCTTCAAGAAAAAATTCAAGCTACAAGTTGAAAGTGCCTAATCCTTTCAAACATCCCCCACTTCCCAAGGAAACAAAAGAGATGATATTATTACTATTTACCATATATACCAAGCTTTTTGTCATTTTTGGTGCATTTCTGAAAGCTATAAGGCAATTAATTAGGCAAACTCTAGGATTTCAATGTGTTATTGTTCACATGCTGGGTTTTTCCTGACATGATAACGTGCATGATATATAAAAATTATAAACAGGTAGAGGAGACTAGAAGTGAATGGAGCAACTGAGCAATAATTAGGTTTTAAATATTTAATATTGTTGAGAAATAATTAGGATTCAAAAGTGGACATGGGTATCAGTCAACAATGAAACTCAAGAAGCTTTCTTAGGTGCGTGTGAGCTTTTCAGCCATTCATTCCTGTGTAATTAAAGCTGTCATTCTGAGTACACCTGTCTGAAAGTAAATCAATGGAATCATGTCTTCCTGAGTATGTAGAACTTCAGAGCCTTTGCTATTTCTTATTGGTTTGCACAGTCACAGGAAAATTAAAACAACATATATAGTCAGAATCTGTAAAATAACCTCAGATTTCTGCTGCTGCTTCCTGGGAATATGGTAAATTATCATGTGGGGTGTGAAATGTGTAGCCGTGATTGGAAACTGGAATGTCATAAATTGGCCTCTCCACTAGAGAAAATGTTGCTGCATTTGCTGTGTCTATTAGTAAAAGACAGGTCTGAGAACTCCAGCTCCTAAGCAGACCAATATCCCAGGAAAAGGGTGCTGGGTACTTCAGTAAATTGCACTTGCCAGCAGTAGCTGGAATTCTGGGAGGGAAAAGATCTGATCAGTTTGTACCACCATGTCTCATTGACAGGTGGTTCCTTGGTACATAGTTGTGCAATATGATTAAGTAGACTGTAGTCAATAACTGGTTCATTTTCAAGTTATGATCAAAGATGACAAGGTCCAAAGTCCAGGAACCCCCGTAATTACATAAAAATGTTTAAAATAATCTCTGAAAAAAGACTGACTGACTTCTACTACAGGTTTGCTGCATTGTTTTAGATAATAGTAAATGAATTTCCAATGAGAAGTATCAGCAATAAGAACCAGAGAAATAAGAGGAAAAGGCTCTTATGCTCTCCTTGCTTCTTCCTTATTGTCTCCCTTATTTTTATTTTAATATTTTCTCTGCCACCCCTCTATCTGCTCCTTTTGTTTAGAAATTCATCTCATTCCCTCTTGAATTCCATGATGCTTCTTGCTTCAGGGGCCCTTTATAGTAATTTATTCCATACACTTCTAATCCTTCTGTGTAAAATAGTTATGCCTTAGCATTTCTTTTCTTGTTCCCAACTTTCTAATTTTTAGATCTTGTCTTATAACTTCTGTGGTCTTGCAAGTGTAAAGAGCCTGCTTGGATCAATTTTATCAGTCTTCTTCAAAATTTTTAAAACTTCAATTGGGTTACATGAAATCTCTTCTTTTCCACTGAGAATATGCTCAACTTTCTCAGTCTTTCCTTATAACTTAAATCGTTGATATCTGGTATCATTTGTATAATTGCTCTACACTGCTCCCCTGAAGAGCAGTTAAATCTTTACAAAGATATAGAGGCCAGCACTGTATAAATTACTCAAGGTAAGGATCTGAAAGGTAAAAATTATTCTTAAATAAAAATAATTCTGATTCTCTTGATGTAGATGGAAGTTCCTCTAGCATCACTATTCAAATTCCAATTCAATTTGCTATATTTTTAATTTCATTTACATAATGGAATGAAGAATGATTTAAAATTATTTGCTAAGTATAACAGGCAAATTGAAGGAGGAGGAACAGTTTTCTGCTGTAAAGACGGTATAACAAGGAAGAGGAAGGAAAAATTGGAAAACAAAAAGTTATGACCCAATTGCACTTGACTTTAAGGGCTCATATGCCCTTCCCACCCTTCCAGGGGTCAACGACTCAAAAAAGTAGTTCTAGTAGTGAAAATAGAAAAAGGCCCCCAATTACAAAACCTTGGAAAGAGCACACTTCCAGAGCTCAGCACTGTCTATACCTCACCCTGGTTGTCCAGTGCATTTCAGCTTAGGTATAGAGAAAAATACTTGTGCTCAAACCTGGCTTAATCACTGCACTGACTCACACACCTTTCTCTTAGTAAGCGCAAGTAATAGCTTTACCAGTAAGCACATTTTTTTATTGTCTCTTTATCTGTGAGGCTTAGAGTTGCTCACAGCCATACTTATTTTTACTGTGCTGAGTACATGTCATTTGTGATAGAGGTTGAAACTTCTAAACAGCAGAGTGGCACACTTACATGTTTCTTATCTGTTGAATATAAGTATCTTGCTTTAACTAGCCACACATACTACAGTGTTGTCCCAAAGTATGAGGACATTTCAAATATGCTCATTCACACTTTTTTGCTAAGTTAAAATTGTTTAAACCTTTTTCAAACACCTTTAATAATCACCATTTTCTACAAAATGAAACAAAATACTTATTTTTCAAAGCCCTTCATGACTGACATGTCTTTAGAACACTGAGGGGGCTGAATGGCCTTAGAGGACTGAACTCAAAAATTGAGTGGAAGCATATGCTCTTTACTGTTTTCATATTTATGGGAGATAAATAAAAGAAAGAGTGCATGTAAAAATGTGTATTTTCCAATACGTCTCCATTTGCTGGGCTGTTCCTCCTCACTGTTGTCCACTCACCTTTCTGTGATTTGATGTGCTCTGCCAACCAAAGTTTGGGACTCAGCAGAGTTTTCTTCATGCTGGACATTTCTCTTGCCATTCACTTTATCTCTTTACATCTCACTTATCTTTTTCCAGTTCCTCTTCTTCCTCTCTGTAGGTGGTTCTCAGCTCTCTTCCATTAACCTCCTTGCTGCTTCTCATTTTCCACCTTTAAAATTAGCCACGTTTCTTTGATAAATCCCTAACACTCATTTATCCTCTCAATGATCTGTTTCTCTTCCCAGTTTCTCCACTTCCAGCTTAAGATTCTTAATTGTTAAATATCCATCATATACACAGTCCTCTCTAAGTTCCTCAGTTTTCACAGCTCTGTGCAAGTCACATCTCCAGAAACTGATGGCAGAACTATACTCACTTCAGAACACCCTCTGTTTCATACAAAAGTGAACACTAATATAAACTGAAGGACACTTCCTGCTAGCACAACACAACAATTTTAGAGGAAATCATGCAAGTAAAAGAAAGCCATGTGGGTCTGGTGGTGATAACAAATTTGGAGTGAGTGGCACATTATACAAAAAGAAAGGCATGCTATCCATTTGCAGGTGAAGCTCTTTTGTGGATGCACAGCCCAATTTAAGAATGCCCGGATGCAGAAAGAGCTTTTCCATAAAGCTTCACAATGAATGAAAAAAGGAAGGTTTCAATTCTGTGCACCTACATAAGCAACTCAACACCAACTACACTCCCTATGAAATCCTGTTGAGAGGAAACTTTTGGAAATCATGACCAGGACCAATAGGGGAAAATTAAATTATAAGATTTGTTAATATTTTCTATTATTTGTCTTATCTGAATTTTGGAATGTTCAAAGTTGGACAAGCTTCTTTTTCCTCACTAGAGTCCTGTGCTAACATAAATCATCACTTCTAGGAGCAGCTTTTCTAATATATGACAATGCTAAGATAAATTAACAATTTTTATCCATTAGAATCCTTTCTTCTGACTTACCTGGAAGACCTCATGGTATCATAGCAGTGTGTGAAGATGTGTTGTTAAGATACATGTGCAAATAGGAGGAATTACTGGTTTCTGTTCACACTCATCTGCAATACAGAAACAGCTCTTTTATTACTGTTTCCAAAGGTGATATTCTTATATTCCCCATAGATTAGAACACAAAGACTTTAATATGGTTGGGTCTACTCAAACCTATGAGAATTTCTATTTGTTGAGATACTTAAAATTTATTGCCCTTTCCCTGTACTTCACAGGGTCAGCCTAGGAGGGAATATCTGTTCTGTGAAAATTTCCTCCCCCAACCTAAGACTTTTTCATTGTCCTTAATCTAATATTTTTCTCCTATAATTTTTTTCTCTTTTGACAAAAAAAAAAAATTTAGACCTGACAGTAGTTACAGAAATTCTATAAAGAATATCTATTTTACCATTAATTTGTGCATGCTTAGTATTTTCCTGCTGTATTTTTTTCATTAGTTGGTTCTCTCATATTCTTACCAAAAATCTAAAGAATTACTGTTGCCAGTACTGTGAGGTGTTTCAGAGTTGCATTTGCTAATGACCCAGAGTTAATACTGCTGATTAACACTCCATAATGGAATTGTGCTGAGGCCTCGTAAGGATGAACCCAGTTGTGATGTACAGCTGATGGTAAGTGGTAATTCCTGCCCACCAAAGAAAGGCTTGTAGAGGAGAAAAGAGAAGAAGCACTACTTCCAGAATAAAAAAGACATATTTGGCTGTGTAAAATAGATGATAACAGGGATGGTCAACAAGTGTCAGCATTCATATCCTCCTCTAGATTATTCCCAGCGGTAATGAAGAGTGCAGGTATTAGTTCTGATCTTAGAAGTACTACTAAGTAGCCTCATTTCACCAAATACTCAAAATTTATTCCCATTCTTGCCTTTCATTTTTTAAAGCAAACTTTAATCCATGGCAGTACTGCATTTCTAACCCTGTGGTTATCAAGTTTCTCAACTGAATCTTATTAGGCATTTTATCCCAAGGCTTTCGAGAATCAAATGTCAATTTGCTTTACTTGTTCAAATATTAATAAACTGTTTAGAATTTTTAATGTTTTTTATTACAAGTGAGATGGTTTAATTATGTTGCAGACAAACTGAACTGCCTTATAGAGATTTTTTTTCAATTAAGAATATATAATTGCTATTAATTATTTTTATTTATTGTAGCATATTACATCAAGGGAATGTCCTTTATCCCTTCAGCTCATTTCTCATTCTATGATACTTGCCTAGGACTAAATCATGAAACATTGTCAAAAGTAACTGGAATGGTGGTGAGAAGTGATATGAAATCTCAGAGAATGACAGTGTCAGACGCTTGGTCTGCTAACACCCAGGAAATAAACATAATATACAAATAGAAGTAGACTGATATGGCAGATATTGCTGGGATATCTGCAGCCTTTTAAATACAGACTATCTTGTGTATCTGCTAAGACAAAACATTCAAATAAATTTATGTTATGGAAGACAATCTTGAACAATGAAGATTTTGACATGAAAAATAAGAATTACAAAATCTTGTGAAAAGTAAATTGCTTTCTGTACTATTTATTATTAATCCCATATGTAACTTGTACAGCTAGAGCACCTTGGAGTATTTAAACAACATATTTGGTCATGAGGGCTGTTTTTATTTTTATTCTTTTGAATGAATATGCTGTGCCTGTTATTCTGTTGTCAGAAGACGGAAATCATCTCAGATTCATACAGTCAAGAGAAATTCTAGAGTGTTTAAGTTCAAGTAATTAAGATTCCTGAAAGAGAGAAATATAAATATTACACTTTCAAGATGAGAGGGCTTATATACACAGTAGTCATCCATTCTTTTTTCTTATAAATTATGATTTCCGACACTCCTGGTAGACAGACAGATGGACTGGTTTGACTTTTTAACTTTGTTGATTTTTTTCATTTTCTTTCTGTCTTCTTTATCTCTCTTCTCAATCCTTTATTCTTTCACTCTTTCTTCCTTACTTATCTCCTTTTCTCTCCTTCTCTCTGTGTCTCTTACTATTGCTTTCCTTTCTCTTTTCTCCTTTACACAGAGTGTACTTCAAGTATAATGCAATTCTTCTTATTTTCCCTTTTGAAAATACTAAAAAACAAACTCTTTTAAAGAAATTTTGGGAAAAGACCTTTTTCACTGTGCCTTAATATCTAGAATTTACAGTGAAATCTTCCACCTCCTCCATATTTGTATTACCATATCAAAGTAACTTAATGGGTAACAAGAACTAAATTTTGATTTGAGAATTTTTTTCTTATTTACATGATATGCTATCTATATCAGGTTGGAATTAGGTTGGAACAGCCTCTGAGATCATCGAGTCCAAGTTACAATAATACTTGGTCATTGTGCACATATGTGTCACAAAATCTATGTTCTCATAAGATTATTATCTAAAAAGACAAAAACAGTGGAAGAGGTGGAAGAAACATCATATTTATTTCACTAAAGTCCTTGCACACATTTAACTATTTACCAAACTCAAGTCAAGTAATGTAAGCACTGATTTCAGGTCTCTACTGTTGGTTATGCTTAGTACATTAGCAGCCTTTCCCTCACTTGTCCCTGCATTTGGATGGAGTGTGAAACCAAGCAGTTGCTGAGAAAGCAGAGTCCAGAGCTTCCACGAAGAACCCTGCACCATGACACCCTACATAATTCTGTGTTACAAACATAGCACCACACCAAGGAAACATTAGTAAAATGTAACTCTCTGTGTCTGACAGGTTTGAGGTCTGGCTGACCAATACACTTCTTTGTCATGACAAATAACAAAGATAGAATAGGAAGTTATTTTGATTTATGCTCTTGATCAGATACCCAAGACCCTTCATCTCTGCTTGGTAAGTATACTCACTTCATACACACAAAATACTGAGACACCAGTAGATTACAGTGAGACCTTCATAGCTCAACATGTGGCTTGGAAGAAGGGACTATGTTCTCACCAGGATGTTTATCCATATTTGGCTCCTTTGATTTGAAAGACTTTACAGTTCTTGAATTGGTCAAATTGCACCAGAATCAGGTACGGTAGGACTCTGACTTGGAGCGTGAAATATCCTCCAGTGTTGTAGGAACAGTGACTCCAGAAAGAGCTAACCAGAGATTTTGCACCTGACACAGAGCCGCAAAACCCCACAAAACTCTCCTTTACGGAAAAAGTAGAAGTAAATAAGCCATTTGCAAGCTGGGGATTCAATTGCTTTTATTAATATATAGTGTGATCCAGAATTAAAGCACCACCAGAAGGTTTAATCCAGGAGCTTCTAGGAGCTTTCTGTCTTGGGTAATCTGTGAAATTTTGAAACTGTCTCTGTGAAACTGCACCCCATTTACAAAAATAACTGAAGGTTCACAGGCATTTGGTACACGCTGATTTTTAGGTAAAAGAGGATTACTCTGAATAAAACAGAAGAGAAAACCTTACAGCAACTTGGGGAACAATCACCTGTCATTTTAGAACAGGGCATATAACAGACAATCTGCTTCAAGTCCTCTGTCACTTCCTCTGAATTTAAATTCAAAGATAAAATATACCAATGTTATTCCTTTTTGCTGCATAAAGACCTCTTTCTACTCATAATAAAAATAAGAAAAGATGGTTATTACATGCAGCACTTTGGCAATTTTAATTTACACTTTCCATTTTCCCTTCTCCATCTAGACAGCTATTGTATGTCCAGTGGTTTCAATGTATATACCACTGAACATATAAAGAAACATGTATCGTGCCAAAATCATTTAGTTTTTTATTACAACTTTTTCCTTCCAATTTTCTACTTATAATGAGTGCATAAAAGACCCCTTTTCACCCTATTGTTTTTAGTCTAAAAGCCACTTTATTCTTAATAAAAGGAATAATAAGTGCCAGTTGTAAAATACTCTGTCAATCACTCCAGCACTTACAATTGTGTAACACCTTTCTTTAGGACCTCTTAGAGTGCTTTAGAAAGATAAAAACAAATAAAATAAAGTTACAATTACATTTAAATGCAGAATTAGACTATCAGTTTTAGATCACTTGAATTTTGTTACTAAAGGTTGAAAAGAGACAATGTGACTCTGAATGCCCTGCAAGTAGCTAAAAGCTGCAGTAGCCTTGTCCATGCTGATCTTTGAATGAGCTATTTCACAAGACCCTCATTAAAAGCAGCCTGAATTCTAAGAGAAAACATCTTCTTTTTCCCTGATTCCCCATAGCTGATACTCTTCATCTTACATGATTTCCATTTTCCTGTTTTTCTGTTGCATATTCTTTCCTCTGTGTGCACTGGTCACGGTGGGAGAATTATTTCTTGAGATAAAAAGGTAAAATTTGGACTCCTCAATAAATCCTATATTCAGGTTAATTGGAAAGGGTGAGGAGTGAAAACTAGATTTGATGAAAGCTCAGGATGCTGGGACCAATGCTCTGCTTGTGTATATGGATATTCAATTTAGGTTTTGAGATGAATGTAGTTTATAAACTCAGGAAAACAAAAAAGTGAGTCAGAATAGAAAATATTCAGTGAGCAAAAATGCTGGCTCTCTTTATAGTCACTAGTTAAACGTGCTTGAGACACTTAAATTAGATATCTATAGAAAGTGTTCCCATGTCTTTTCAAAAGAAGCAGTGCAGCTGTGGGTCCTCAGAAAGGCATGTCAGTAGTTCATCATTCAGTTACCCTTTTTTGTAGCTATTTTTGGTAGCACAGGTCTCATTACAAGATCATAATCCATGGGTTTATGAAACTACTTGTTAAAAGTAATGGGAATGTGACAAAGGTACTGTGCATTTTTGTTTTATTTTGTTTTTACTACCAGAAAAATCAGCTCATTGAGATATGTTGCTTTCTTCTCTAAGGGCCCCTCCAGATTAAAAAGAAACTACAATCATCTTAATTTAATGGTAAGAAACCTGGTGAAACAGATTATATCCATTTTCTTTCTCATGCTTTAAAGTTCAGCAAGTCTGAGGGGAATTTTTCAGTGCTTTTTCAATGAAATACATAAAACACTGATGAAGGCTATGAAAAGTCATGCACTGTTGGAACATAAGGAAGCCATCTAGCCAAATCCCATGAGCAAGGCCATGCAATGTCTATTGTATGGTTGAGCATGTGCATTAACCCTAAGTAAATAGGGAGATGCTCATAAGAACTGACAAAATTTGAAGAAGGAGTAAATGAAAACTGATCAGAACCTACAACCAACAAAAAATTTAAAAAGAGTAGAGTCTAGCTGACTTGGCCCTCTTGCCATTGGAGATGTCCTAGGACTTCCTGTCTGACTTCTACTTTTCAAAAAGGCACAGGTATTCCATAGGTTCTGTGAAGAATTTACCAGCCCCATAGAAAGATGTCAAGGCACCTCCAAAAGCATTCTAAGGCAATGGAATGTTGCTATTGCTTCATGGGAGTTTCCACTTGTGGATATCTAATTTAAAAGTTCTGTTTAGGTATCTTTATGCCACCTTGGGCATAAAGTTCAGCTGCATAAACAGAGATGTCTAACACCATTTGAGGATTCTTTGGCTGTCTGGGACATCTAGTAAAGGCTGATACATATGATGTGGTAGATCTATATCCTTCTGGAGCTAGCTGGCAGAGATCAGGTATGTTCTTTTTGGAATTTTCAGACACAGAGGCCTACATTTCATCAATTGGAAAAGATTCCTATATCTCTGTAGAATATGAGAACAATCTAGAAAACTAAGTTCCATGCTCTAGGCACTGGATACTGATTAATGTTCCCTAATCTAAACAAAATTCTTCCAGCAGCAAAGAGGTACTATCAGGGAGAGGGCAGTGTGGTGGAGGGGCAGCCACACACAGTTTTCTGAGCCCCAGAAGGTGACCCCCCTATGTGGCTGATAGGGCTTCCTTCAGCAGCTTCTCCTCTCCTCAGCTGCACAATCTCATTCCCACATCATAACCTCTGCTGTGCCAGCAAAACTAGTTGTGGGGCTCTGAAGTAAATCAGAAGGGGAACTGATCCATTTCTGGTGGGTGATTTTTCATTGTGTCCAAGTCCCCAACTTTGGTCACCATGCAGCTGTACAAACAGTGGTGCCAGCACAGGGAAGGGGAGAAGAGAGAGAATGAGTTGTGGACTGCAGGAACCAAGATAAGTAGGCTAAAGCAGCCCTGCCAGTGCATGTGTATCCACGGCCTCCACAGCTCTCTGATCACACCCCTATTCTGAATGTTTTCCTTTTGAAATTTTCCTTTTGCCTGTTTACCTACTGAGACAGATCAGTCACTTGGCACCTGTGTTTGCTTCCTGTATTTCTGCTTCTATTTTTTCTCATGGTCAGTGGCTGAGCTGTACCGTCACTCTGGCAGCAACAAAAAATTGTCATTGGAATTCCTCCAAAAAAGAGCCAGTTGATGCTCTCAGTTTGGCATATATTGGGGGTTTGTTGTTGTTGGTTTTACCATCTTTTCTCTTTCAGACAGTTGGTGCTTAACATAGCTGTTGCATGGGGAATGAACACTGTCCCCATTGTAAGATTCCAGCATGGGGATGAAATCAACATGTCTTCCATGTAAATGGGTTCATTATGCCATCAGATCATTTTCATTATTTCCTTTGGCTTTAAAAGAGACTAATTGTCCATACAGTCATAGTCAGCCTGTATGAGGATTCAAATTAATTTATGACTTATTGCAGTGAAGCTCTTGAAAACATATGCAGGACTCTCAGAGCAGTAGTCAATGAGATTTAAACACGTGCTTAAAAGAAAGCCTCCACTTAATTCCTTTATAAACAGGTCATTATTGAAAAACACTAGTACCTGCTGTATATTCAGCAGTAGTTCATAAAAATTTTAAGTTTCAGATCCACTCCTTGCTGGGTTAAAAACTGGCTGGACTGCTGGGACCAGAGAGTGGTGGTGAATGGTGATGCATCTGGTTGGTGGCCAGTCACTAGTGGCATCCCTCAGGGATCAATGTTGTGACCAGTCCTGTTTAATATCTTTAGTGATGATTGAGTCTACCATGAGCGAATTTGCAGATGACACCAAGCTGGGTGCAAGTGTTGATCTGTTGGAGGGTAGGAGGGCTCTGCAGAGGGACCTGGACAGGCTGTATAGATGGGCCAAATCCAACGATATGAGGTTTAACAAGATCAGCTGCTGGGTCCTACACTTTGGCCACAATAACCCTGTTCAGTGCTACAGGTTGGGCACAGAGTGGCTGGACAGTGGCCAGGCAGAAAAGGCCCTTGTGGTACTGACTGATGGCAGATTAAACATGAGCCAGTGTGTGCCCAGGTGGCCAAGAAGGCCAATGGCATCCTGGGTTGGATCAGAAATCTTTTGGCCAGCAGGACCAGGGAAGTGATTCTTTTTCTGCATTTGCCACTGGTGAGGCCGCACCTTGGGTGTTGTGTCCAGTTCTGGGTCCCCCAATTTAGGAAGGATGTTGAGATGCTGGAAGGTGTCCAGAGAGGGGTAACAAGGATGGTGAAGGGTCTGGAACACAAGTCCTGTGCGGAACAGCTGAGGGAGCTGGGGTTGTGTATCCTGGAGAAGAGGAGGTTCAGGGGAGACCTTATTGCTCTCTACAACCACCTGAAAGGAGCCTGTAGCCAGGTGAGGGTCGGCCTCTTCTCCCAGGCAAACAGAGACAGGACAAGAGGACACAGTCTTAAGCTGTGCCAGGAGAAGTTTAGGTGGGACATCAAGAAAAAATTCTTCACAGAGTGATTGGACATTGGAATGGGCTGCCCAGGAACGTGGTGGAGTCACAGTCCCTGGAGGTGTTTTAAAAAAGACTGGATGCGGCACTCAGTGCTGTGGTGTAGTTGATAAAGTGGTGTTAGGTCAGAGGTTAGATTTGATGATCTCAAAGTTCTTTTCCAACCTAGTAAATTCTGTGATCATTTTCAGAGAAAATGTGATATCAAAACTTGACTCAAAATGTAGTAAACTATTGTAGGTTTTGAGGAAAAAAACTCCCCGAGAAACATAGTCTATTTTTAAAGTGGGGGAATAAAAAGCTCAACAAACTCTTTAACCAGGCAAAGTTTAAAAAAACCCACTCTTTAAAAAAAGCTCTTTAAGATTACATAATTCCTCTAAATTAGTGTTTACTATTCCAAAAATACTTTAGAGCTATGTACACATCTTAAAAGTATTCAGTGTACAAGCTAATAGTCTGCTAATGTTCAAATAGCAAATGTTTCTATGTACAACAGTCTTCAAGTTTGACTCTGCATGAAACAGAAAAGTTAAAAGCTTATAAGAAAAGCCAGCCAGTGGAGAAGATAAGTACTAACTTGAAAAAAGAAGAAATAAAATACATCTATTATACAGATATAAAACAGCCCAAACTCAAATTCAACCTGTAGGATACTTATTATAAAAAAGGGCCAGCTTTAAAGATACATCTCCACTGTTTTTAATACAGAGAAGTAAAAGATTATTTTCTTTAAAAAAATACTATATTATACTTGTAATTCTATACAACTTCACAGTATTAAGTAAAATTTTTAAAACTTAAACCATGCCATTTTTATTAATGGTCTATTTTAAAGCCACCAAATGTTTTTATGTCAATTACTAAAACAAGGTTTAACGCTGTCAAAAAGCATTACTGCTAAAAACAGTCATCTTCTCAGTGTTTTCATCTGCAAAGCATTACAGTTTATAAAACAATTTTAACTTGGAATACGTAAGTCTCTGTACGAAGGCTTCCATATGTTAAAAATTTTATTTGTGTGTTTGATTTTAAATTGCTTTGAAAAAACAGACAGTTGAGGTTTATAGAAAGGAATCTTTCTTTTAGGAAATAAATGTCTCAAAAGTACAGGGCACCAGCAGTAAAAACATTCTTACCACAAATCAGAAACACATTGAGAAGGGTTTGTCGAGTACACCTTCTGAAACCAGAATTTGTTTCTATTTGCCGGAAAATTGAAAAATCTGTCATATCTTGGCATGGTTGTTTGGCCCCATCCCAGGCTGTTCATGCAGTAGTGGCATTATTGTGCAATAAGGCTTTCAGGACTTATAAAGCCTTCAAGTTCCGCTTCCATTTAATTTCTAAAATGCAATGTATTTGCCAATGGTCTGCATAGAACCCGCCGACACTGTTGTTTTATGAAGTGAAAGGCAAAAGTGTGTATTCCATGATATTTTATTTTTAATAAAATATGAGCTATTTTTAAGAAACAAAGACAATTAATCAGTGTCTCAGCTTCTGCATGGCACCTAGCCAGAAGCCACCAAGCAGACACTTGAAGTTTAGAGATTGTTTTTGCAAGGCTAATTTAAGGTGAACTAAGATGGATTCAAGATTTATAAGCACTACAAAGTCTTGACTGGAGCAAAGTTCAACTAAGTAATCCACAGCTTACTCTGCAGATGAAGTGCTGCAGCTGAAACTTCCCTGTGATTTAGTCTACACTCAATGAAAATTTTCAAAACAGGCAGAAGGAGTGAGTTTCACTGTTTCACTTCAAAGGTCTCCTAATAACTGAGAGGATTAAACTCTTTTAACCAGTTAAGAAGGTTGGATGGTTTTGAGTGAGTAGCTTTACATCCATCAATAATTCTAAGTTGAAAGTTTAAAGATATCATAAGCATGTATGTCCTTTAACTCCTTCAGGGCTGCAGTGCAACAATGCACCTGTTTTGCAGCCACATCCACACTGCTAAATACATGACAGCTGTTTTTAAGTTGCTCTACTGAAGTTATTGGTAAGAAGATTAATTAAATTGCTTTATCGAAAAATTTAGTAAAATTAAGAACTTTTACACTACTTCTAAGAGACTTCCTTCTTTCCCTGCAAAATAAATATATAACGTCTGCTTAAAACCATTCTAATGTGAGCTGTGTAGACTTTGATGTTAGTACCCTTTACCTCTAGCATGCTAATGCCATACGTATATTTTATCAAATTAGAAATAAGTTTCAAATGCTCAGTTCCAGTGACAAAGGTACTGCTGAAGTAAAAAAGCTGAGGATTGTCAAACTGAAATGAAAAAGGTACATGCAGGAAATGGCTATAAATTTCTTCTTTTTACAGGGGAAGACGGGAAATTATACATGATAATAGTAAAAGAACTATCCTTTATCATATCAAGTGGTTCTTCTTAAGTTCTTTTTGCTCACGTTTACCATTATTAGTGCAGTCAGAGAGCCTGGTTAATAACGAATTACTTCTGCATTATGTGATTGTACCTCAAATCTTCTGCAGAGAAGTCAGGATAACATATGTGCTGTGAATTCTGAAAGAATGGGCGACAACTTATTGTGAGTTTTACACAGCCTATATTAGCATTAGTCTGCAGAACTAGACTAAAATAATTTTTGAAAAACTCTCAAAAGACAGAGAGGGAATGAAGAAGTGAAGAGAAGGCCCTATAGGATTGCATACACTGGATCCAAAATCCCATTAGTATTATTATTAACAATAAAAACAACCATCACATATGTAGTGCCTAGGAGTCATAATACTTTTTGAATAAAATATCATAGACAATTGGGAAAGGTAATTACAATTTTGATTGATAGAAGGACCACCCATATCTTCTATCTACCCAGCAAGGTATAATAGAAATGGACTTAATTTCTCAAATTGAATGTTGGCATGGGAAATGAGTCAAATCTGTTATTATGGATTTTAGAAAAGACTGAAAACAGGAAACATTTTCTCTTGGAATGTCTTCGACACAACCACATCCCACTTCATCAGCATCACCAGCTTTCTTTATAACCTTGTATATATGAAATATAGAAAAATACATCTAAAAAATGGGAACTATGCTTTAAAAAATCAAAATACTGATTACATCAGAATCTGATGTAATATCTCACCAGCTGTTCCTTCCTAGCCATCAAAAAAAAATGGAAGTATGTTGATTTTTTGTTTGCTTTGTACATATAAGCTGTCAAAGCACTGACAATCTTATTGATGTGTGTTAGTAAAAAGCTAATAGATATTTGACTCAGAACTATGATCACATATTCATATAAAACTTAGGAAGAGCATAATGTCAATAGCAATTCCTCTTTGTATTCTTTAAGCACTCAAAGTTACCCTTTAGCTTCTATACAAATTACATATTGGGAAGTTGAAAACAACTTTTCATGTTCCTAATCAAAAAAAGTGATTTTGCCCTGTGACATGGCTCCAGAAACATGATCAGAGCTGCATGTTTGTAAGAGTTTTGATAGCAATTGCATTAAACGTGTTTCCAAGTATTTAAAATAACTTTTTGCAATTATATTTAGTGAAGTCATGTTCTGTTTTATTTGTTTCCTTGCTTACTCTATGAATCTTGCATTTTTAACTACTGTGTGTCCTTAAGTGTTCTATGGTGCCTTTGTGGATTTTTACCCTTAGTTTTTCATTGCTCTCAAGTTTTCCATAGTTTACTGAAACACTGTTGAAATAAATATGTTAAAGACTGAGAGACACAATAGCCTGCAGCCTAAGTATTATGGGTAGACAGTAGCCCTGGCTGATTTCCATTGAGCTGATAGAATTCAGTGAGATTAGGGAGATTTTTGCCTGGTCTGATGCTTTGCAGAAGTGTCAGTTTATCATCTTGAAGTGTACCTGGTGTGCATTGAAGCTTAGAGTATGTTCCTTGGGTCTGCATTTTGGGGAATACATTTCACACTGGAGAAGTTACTCATATTTTAAATATTTTGGTAATTAGATGCGTCTCATTCCAGAACCTTTAAAGAGAATTTGAGATTTCATTTTCCTTAATGATGTGCATAAAAATAAACTGAGCTGTTAGGTGGGTAAATGGGATCTACAGGGGAAAAAAACAAAAAAGAGAAACTCAGCTGGGTGAACAAATCTGGAAATGGTGACTTAATAAACATACCTTAATGCATCATAAGTGCTACTGGATGTGTTTGTTTAATATCATTATTATTTTCCACATGGCTATTTATGTGGTTTTCAGTTTAACTCGGACAAAACCAGTACTTCATTGAGAAATCAGCTTCAAAGGCTGATTGTTGGTTAGTGCTGGAATATCTCTTCTGCATAAGAGGCACAAAGTGATGTGGCTCCTCAAGGGTGCACTTCAATCACTCTTAGAGAGGGGAGCTTTAGGCTGGGTGAATGGGAGTCCCTGTGAGCAACACTCAGGCATTTTGCCCATCAGAAGAGTGGATAATGTGTTTTTTCGTCTGAGATTTCTTAGGCATTCTAAAATGTTACTTTTTTATCAGTAGGTTGTTCAGCCTGCTCGGTAGTGCAGCTGCTTCATTAACCAATGCCTGACCATGCCACACAACTGCTGGGGGTTTTGTATTATTAACACAGTCCTGCTCGGTGATAAGCAAGACAGCCAGTGGGAATTGTCAGTGCTGGGCACTTCCTGAGACGTGCTCAGCACCTTCCAGTACTGACCCCTAAATAATGGTCTGGAATTAAAGCAGCATATTAAATTTCACAGTCTTTTTCATAATCAGGTAGGGGGAAAGGTCGTGATATATCCTACAATGCCTTCACCCTAGCAAAGCTCCATCTATATGTATGAAAAACAAAATATAGTTTAAGAAATGTACTTTAAAAATTGATCTAAGGACTGCAAAAGCACTGAAAAGGCTTTAATATGGATTCTTTTGCAAAAGTGATTCTAGAAAACACAGCTAAGAATATAATGTATACAATAATTTATCTATGGCATGTTAATCTGGAATGAGGAAGTTTATTATCTTTTTAGTGCAAGTGAAACAGACAATCTTAATTTTTGGGAGATGAATATTTTAATCATTTCACAAGGAATTGAGATAGCACTGTGGTATTTATTCAATGATAATTTCAATGCTTTAAGTAATGTTCTATCCATTAGAAATATTTTTTTCATATTTAGAATTAACAAGTAGGAAAATAATCAACTACAGGCATACAATATGCACATTTTCCTAGCATTAATGTTATATTTGAAATTTATTCTGACAAAACAGTAGAAGGATTATTTTTTTTTAGGATATTAAAATATTTTTTTTCAGAAAATTTCTGAAAATTTCTGAAAATCTGCAGTCTCTGTGAAGGTAAAACTCTCAGTGAAGCCAATAAGTGTGTTCTAAAGAAAGATGTTATCAGGGTCTTGACTATAGCTATATAATTTTTTCCCCTTAAACTACCTCAGACCTTCTAGGACATGGGTAGTGCTCTGCTATACTGATTAGTTCTGGAGCAAATTGCTCTTGCATATGATACAGTTGCTGACTGGGATCAAATATGGACTGAGGCATGGAGGAATTTGGCCCAGTGTATGTCAGGACAGTACAGTCCTGATCAGCCTCTCATGTACTCATTTCATGTTGCTGTCTGAACTGCTGGAGTATTTTGAGCTCTTAAGTTCTTGTTCAAATTTAATATCACATATTAGTCCTACTGAAATGGATGGTGAATGAGAAAATGTATCAATTTACCACTTTTAAAAACCAGATCTCAAGTGCTTTTATAATGTTCATCAACTTTTTTCATAGTGAGCCATAAAAAAAGAAGAAAATCTTTAATAAGGGGCTTTTTCCACACAAAATAGAACTGTTGAGAACTATACAATATATTTGGAAACCTTAGAAATGTTATAAATGTTTTTCTCTCTAGCTTTTATCTCTTTCAACTCTCTCAAGCACTGTGGCTGCATTACATCTGGTGAGACTGGAGGGTTTACTGATGCTTGGGACAGATGAGTATTTCATACCTGTCCATCTCTGCAAATAATCTACAAAAATTTAAGCCAGAAAGAAAACCAGCTGCTGCCATTCAGCAAGAAGTCTATTACGAATCCCTAGGTGGCATGGAAAGCATTTAGACTCATTTCATTCACATGTCAGGTAAAGACTTTCATTTAGAAGTGAGATGAATGCTGAATAATGGACCTTTTGAATAATGTAATTAAGAATTCATTAAAGCAGCCCTTAAAATAAAATCTCAAGAATTCAATGCATGTATATTTCCCCCCTCTAATGTACTAGAGGATCAAATGAATGAATGGAACATAACATAATACTGATGTTTACAAAATTTTCTCAAATTAGATGAACTCTCAATATGATACAATATACAATTTTTAATGCCTTCTGAGTAAGAACAATTAGGATTCTTGAAAGAGATTGGTGTCCTTGTTAGGAGGAAAATTAATGTATCCAGCCTGGTGCTAATCTCTCAAAGTCTGCCTTTTGCAATACATGTTTACTTGAAAAATCTTGATACCACTAAGCTCTATGGAAACTCTCACACCAACAGTTTTGTTTCCTTCAACATGTGTGCAACTGCTATGAGCAAGCAAGAAAGAAAATTCTGATATGTATTTGTGCACTACCTTTCTGATTTTCAGCAAAGCAGATCTCTCCTGTGAAATGTCCTCCAAGATGTTCTCCACATCCCACCCAATCACTGAGAAGATTTTGTCTTAATTGCACACCAAACAGGAAAATGCAGCATGTGCTCACAAGCTGGTATTCAAAAAGACACTGATTTATACACCCAGCATCCTTCTAGGGTGGGACATTACTGAGAAAAAAAAGGTTGTCTGTATGTTCTGGGAGTGTATTTCCAGTTCTTGAAAGTGGGAAATCAGGGATGAGAATTTCAGAGGGCAGGACCATCCTTACCAAAATCAGACTCTCTCCTGCATCACCCTCTGTCCATGAGTAGGACAACATGCAACATTAGCAACATCAGGATTTTGAAGGGAAGACTTGGATTTTTTTTTTTTTCATGTTCAATTTGAAGATGAACTTGGATTATTAGAGGGTAAAGACTTGGTCAAATTTGCACACATGGATATGTGCAGAGGGATAGGGATGGTGTCATGGGCCTTGACCTCTGGCATTCAAGAACAGGAGTGTCAAGGAAGGGATACATTTTTAAGGATTTAATGATGACAGAAGCATACAATATGCATAAGGGGCTAGAATCAGGGTGGAAGTTAAATGTCTGACTAAGAATCTAAGCAAACAAGGCACTTATGTCACTGTTGAATGGCTTAGACTTCATTCCTAAGTTTTAAACATCCAGGGCTAGTTAAGATGAATCTCATTTAGATTTGTCTTCAAACAAGAGAAAAAAGGGTGATGTGTTTCTGCCTGTCCCTGATAAGTGGCCTGCACAATGATGAATGGATTGAAGAAGTTTTTATGTTGACAGAACAGTAGTACCTCAAGATAAAATGTGGAATAACTGCCTTGACTACATTTAGAATTATTAATACAAACGTTCCTCCCAGTACTCAAACCACTTTCTGTTTTTTCAAAAAAAACATAGTTTATAGAAAGCAGGACTAGATAAGGCCAGAAGGACTGCTCATTGTTAGGGATACTTTGCAAAACATTAGAAGTCCTTAACAATTCAGAGAATATTGACCTGCATTAAGGCCTGACAAATGTTTCCACCTTTTCTCAGGCCCAGTTTTGGAAATCTATTTCTACTGTACCACAATTAGAATATAATCAATTCTACAGGCTTCAGATGATGGAGGTGGTGACATCTTTACTCCTTTTTCTCTTTGCAGTAATGTATTCAGAAATGTGGAAGGCAAGTCCATCCTGTTACCTGTACTTGTAGTGATGCTGAATGAAAAACCTGCCACTTGAGCAACCTCTGACTGTATTGTCCATCAAGTTTGTCAGACTTGAGAAGTCCCCATATAGACAATACACAGATCACATAGGCAGTACTAATGGAAAAAGAGAATGGAACAGACCTCAATAGCCCACTGCCAGATGCTTATTTTTAAAGAACAAACCTTGGCAAAGAGAGATTTTATCACACTTGTTCCTGGAAAAAATTGATAGATTCAAAATACACAAATCTTTTCCTAGGCTTTCGGAAAAAGTAAAACCAACAAATAAAACTGAAAAGCAAAACCATCATAAGCTGGCATTATTACAGACTGCTTTTATCCTTTGTATCAATGTGCAGCTTCCTAAATGTTTAAATGTTTTCAAAAGACTTGTTCAGTTGTTTACAGGGAAGATGGTTTTCACTCTCACACGATGCAGATCAATGGAAGTTCTAAGCTGATGTACTCATGTGTGAAATTTCCTGAACCTTACTTTCCTCCATACCTTTAAGTTTCTGGCATGTATCCCTTGACTGTGTTTAGCACTGAGACCCAAACTATAACATAACCAATTTCATCCAGTTTGCAAGAGACTAGGAGTTCTCACGGAAGTGATGATTATACCTCAGAGGATATGTGGAAATTTCCAGCAGTCACTTTTAAATAACTTCAACTTGGTAGCTTTCAGTTATGAACCTATATTCAGTTTTTCTGCCTGCCAGAAATTTTTCTGAACTTCTCTTTGCCCCTGCTGCTTTCTGGGCCGAGCACACTATCAAACTGCAATGCTAAGATCACTACTCTTCATAAAGCATCTTATGAAGTTGTTCTGAGAGAAGATACTACAGAAGCAGAAAGTGTTCCCATTGTGACATCACTTTTTGTGGGCAGAACAATTTACTGAGAAATTTAACAGGAGGAGCAGAAGTGTCAGAAGGAAGGTAGACAGCTGTCAACAATACAACCATTTCCAAATTGCTTTTGTGAGCAAGACAAAGCAGGTAATTTCTCTAAATCATTCATCTCACAGAGAAGTCTCTGTCATTGCTTCGTAAGAAGGTTATTACACTGCTATGTGGGAACCTACGGAGCCTTCAGCTCAGACCACATGGGCCTAATGGATGATTCTGCCCTGAAGGGGAGAGTCCATCGTTTCATTAGGAACTTAGAAAAAACGCTGTATTTGATGACAGTCCCCCAATGTCCCTTGTAGTTAATCAATTGCCATATGCGCCAATCAGGCTAGGTAGAGCTACAGGCAACTCTTTTTATTTGTGCCTGAGAGACTGGGAATAGCCTATGCAGCTGGGAAGCCAAGCAGACCAAAGGATCTTCCAGAAGCCAGCAGTCAAGGAGGCAATTTATTGAGGGAGGAACCCCAGAGCAAGAAATTAAAAAAAAATAAAATAAGGTAGTGATATGTTTTACATTACAGAATTTCTCTTGGTATGGGTATCAGCTTCTGAATATTTCAGCAACATGGCATCTCATCTCTCATCTTCATATCCATTGAGAAGTTTTCAGCAGAAATTACTCTTTGTTCCGGAGCACAGAATTAAGCTGACTTGCAACTCACTGTTATACTTGGGACCTGAAAACTGAATACACTTTGTGATGACTTTAGAATGGTCTAGTCTTTACTTTTGTCAAACTAAACTTCAGGATTATCATATGAAAGTTTTTCAAATGTTCAAATTAATCACAGATGACAATCAATCTTTTATTCTACCCAATAGGAACAATCTGTTTTGTGTATTTTTGAGGGTAAAGGGGGTTATTTAGTAATGGAATTCTATGATTTGTGACAATGGTTTGAATTACACATCATCTTGTCCTGGAAACCACTAAAAATAAGATGTTGTGCTGTCTCCTCTAGAGGCATCTACTTCCGCCTTCTTCTTGTGTGAATATCTAAGTATGTAGCTATGTTTGCATATATATATAGATATATATACAAAGGAATACATTCTTGCCTGTTTACTCATCTAGGAAATAAGAAGAATGCAACACATTTGATATTGTCTTGATGTGGTACAGCATAAGTTGGAGCTAAGTGCTCATATCAGAATGAGGCACTTCCAACCATCCATGTCAGTGGCCATATCACCCAACTGTCAGTTGAAAAATTTAAGGTAAACCCTGCTTGCATTTTAAACTGATCTTGCTTTAGAAATATAGATGACAGTTCTCAACATTAAATTGACAGGGCTCTACGTAGACACCATGTTCTTCATACACTGAAAACTGAATCTTTCACTTTTAGGTTTATAGTGATTTGCTAGATGCTAAGTGTTCACGAAAGCCATTTATCTTTCCCTTCCTCAGCTGGACAGGGGAGAGATGAGTTGAGATATGGACAGAGAGAGATCCCTTAATGATGACCATCACAGGTAAAATCAAAAAGAAAGCCTTGGAGAAGTTACTTGACTTTTTTAGTAATTAAAATCAGAGTAGGAAAATGAGAAATAAAAAAAAACTTAAACACCTTTCCCCCCACCCCTCCCTCCTTCCCACGCCTAACTTTAGCACTGATTCTCCATCTCCTCCTTCGCAGGAACACAAAGAGATGGGGAATCGGGGTTACAGTCAGTTTATCTTGTTTCAGCCACTCCTCCCTTCTCAGGAAGAGGAGCTCATCCTTTGCCCCAGTGTGGGGTCCCTTTTTTCCCATGAGGTGCAGTTCTTCAGTAACCAGCTGCTCCAGCCTACGGTGTGACAAGTCCTGACAACAAACCTGCTCCAGTGTGTGCTCCTCTCTCTACAGGTCCAGGTGCCCTTCCAGGAGCCTGCGCTAGTATGGGCTTCCCATTGGCTGCAGATGAATATCTCCTCCAGGACCTCTTCCCTCTTGTTCTTCATCCTTGGAGTTTGCAGGGTTGTTCCTCTCACATATTCTCACTGTCTTCTTCAGTCACAGATGCTTCTGTGTAATAATTTTTTTCCCCTTCTTAAATACATTATCCCAGAGGCGCTACCACTGTCACCAACTGGCTAAATCTTGGCCAGCAGTGGGTCTGCCTTAGAGACAGTAGGTATTGATTCCGTCAGACATAGGGGAAGCCTTAAGCAGCTTCTCACAGAAGCCACCCCTATAACCTCCCCTGCCACCAAAACCTTGCACCAAGCAAATACAAATACAAAGTAATACTCTATAATACAGTTATTAAACAAACGCTAAAATAATGGTGAGAACAGTTCCCTATGTTTCCAAAAACTATTTTAATTCCCCAGTAGCACAGATTGTTTCCAATTCTAGTCTGTTACGAGATAGGAGACTGTCCAGACTGGACAAGTCACAGCTTGAACACCTCTGAAAAGAGACCAAGGATTGAGAATATTTGTATATTATATATTATGGAATTAGTTACTTTATATATGCCAGGTTCTAGAGAATAGTGTGTTTTTTGACTGGCAGTTAGATTTCTAGTTTTTCTTTATTTAAATATATGGTATGATGTACCAAAGCAAAGAAACCTCTACCCATTTTTAAATTGTTTTTTCTGTGCAGAAGAAAGGCTGTCTCAAACTTTCGACAACTGTAAATCACTGAAAATTGTGAATCATTAAGTCCTAATCTCTATTTCATTTGCATAAGTAGTGATATTTTGAAATATTCAAACCAACATATCACTTCACTATGACTTCTCTTTAACCATGTGAAAAGACCCCTCGTGGGAACAAACTATTCCAATGTTAATTGTCTTTGTAAATGCTACCAGTTCATGGTGACAAAGAGTAATGAATCACAATAGAGATTGTGGAACTTTTCTGGATAATTAGAACTTCACTAAAATCATCTCAGCTACATTTAAGGCCACTTTGCTTTCATTCAGACAATATAGTTTTAGTAAAGAGAGTGTGGTCTATTGTAACAAGATCCCTAAAAACAAATGAAGAAATACTTAAATATTTGCTGTAGTTGATATGATGAGTATTGCTAAGGAAACAAAATGGTTATCCTTAGACAAGGGGCTGAAAACCCTATCTTATGAATCATTGTCTTCTCCTGATTTTTTCCCCTTAACCTCATTTTCTACCTCTTCTTTATTTCTCAGCTGTTGAAAGGAAAATACAGAAGAAATGTTCATATAGATAACCAGTAGGACACCAGAAAGGGCCTTTTTCAGTGAGAAATGATGTGTTGCCCTCTGGATAATCAATTGTCCCTGCAACACTTTAGGATTTTTCATGCACTGAGATGCAAACTGAGCAATTTCTTCTTTTTTTTTCCCCTATATAGTTTGTTAATACTGGAAAAGCAATTGGACAGTGGGGCCTCCTCATTCTTGGCACTATTTCAAAAGCAACTTGAAATGCCCTGACAGCAGTTCTTCTCATAAAGTAACGTGAAGGTTGTGACACGGACCAACAAAAGGCTGACACACTGTCGTTATCTCACCCTGTTGTGCTTAGGTAATGGTGGAGCCTCAGATCTGTGTGTGATGTTAGCATTATATGTTCTTCAATAACAAGGTGGCAGAAGATGAATTGAATGTAGAACATCGTCTTTAACTTTGAATTTCTAAGTTTAGACTAGATCTTTCTGTAATATTAAGGACCGACTCTACATTTATTATACAAACCCACTGATAATAAACAGATCAGTTCCTCAGAGATGGCCAGTATTTTTTAGCATAATATTTTCAAAATGAGTATGTTCTGCAAAAATGCAGGAATAAAGTTGCTGAACTGTTCTTTCACACAGTTATTCCAATGTATGAAAAATTCTGGCCAGAAGCTGGCATCCACAAATTTCCCACCTGTCCAGCAGTGTTCAAAACTGGGATTTGTTCTCAATACATTTCTGGTTTTAACTAACACAAACCCCACTATAAATTGTTTCCCTTATAAATTTAATGGGACGGTTTACCCAGATCTGAGATTCTGGGACTGAGTCCCACCACAGCCATGATAAAATAATAAAAATAATTAGATGGAGTACATCACAAGCAATACCCTCATATTTTTGTAAAATTAGCTAATATCAATCACTGTGTAAACCGCTCTTGCCTGTTAATGCTTAGCAGTTTCCAGTGTCTGTAAAAAGAGAACTCACATGATTCTCTGTAAAGCAGAAAACAATTGGCTCCTCAAAGATAAAAAATTCAGCATTTTTACACTCTCCTGCTACTTTAAATCGAAATATTAACTGTGCTTCTCTTCTTACATTCACTGTGTTCGTGTGTTAAGGCTTTTGGTTTCTTTCCCTGAAATCTTTAATTGCTATTTCTTTATGTAATGATATAAACCTGATCAAGAAATGCACTTTTGCAAGCTTTTAGCTGACCTGATAGCTTTGAGACTAGGATCATATATAGACTTAAATTTTCTGGATGGCATCATGATACCTAAACATAGAACACCAGCATGTTGTTTTTCAAAAAGAGGAAGGATGCCATTCATTTCACTGCCTGGTCTTAGGTGATTTAATAGTCATTTGAGGTCCTGTGTATGGGAAGAAAATGCTCAGATCTTTCAGAATCACTTTCTTGGAACCTTTCTTTATTCTTGTGTTAACATCCCATTATGTGAATGAGGTATAAGCTTTAACTCCTATCACCTGGAGTAGGTACTCATTGTTCAGAAAATTTGCGGGCAGAACAAGTAAAATTCGCTTTGTGAGCTCTCTGTGGGAACCCAATGACAAGCTCTGTCTTCTCCACAAGAGGAAATAGCTGGCATGGTATTATCCAGTTCCTGAGACAACATTTTTCACCCTTTTCTTTGATCTCTTTACCCCTTCCTCAGAAGTCTTGCCCAATCCATAGCAAGCATCTTTCATCTTTGACTCTTGATCCTAAAGCAATTGAGAATAAATGCTGTTAAAAAGCATATCATAGAGCATCCTGGAGGATTCGGTCCTTTAAGACAGGGTCATCCTGGGGGAGATGAGGGAATTTTCCTTTTCTCTGAGAATGGAGAGGTTAGGTTGGAATTTGACAAATATTGGCATCTGCATCTCTGCAAGTCTTCCTTTATAGTCAGTGGAGAAAAACTGGGGTGCAATTAATGTCAGCCTTGGGTAGGGGTCACAAGTAAGTGAAATGAATTCTTCCCTTCCATTTTTCCCTGGGACAAGTTCAGATTAATTCGGATCCCTGAGGTCAGGTGGATAATTTCCACCCTTAAAGTTGTATAGTGTGCTTTAAAATCCCCAGCATTAAGTAGGGACCTCTGAAGTAACCAGAGATGCAACTTTTCAAGGGTTATTTTTATCATATAAGTAAATTTGATGTCACATAAATTGCACCCTTTCAGAGTACCAGTATTCAGAAATAATTCCTCACATAACTTGGCCCCCTCAGATAACTGAGACAGAATCAGACATGGATCTGGTGGCTAAAAGGGATATGAAGCATTGCACAGAGGTATGGGGAAAAGGATTTTTGGGAAAAAGGAAAAATAAAAAAAGAAGTGTGTCTCTATCATATTCATTGTTGCTTATAATCAACTCTGCTGAAGCAGAAAGTCTTGCTTGTTTGTTTTAGAAATAACCCCTGGTTCATGCGTAAGAAAATATATTAAATATTCTAAAAATTATTTCTTTTTTTCTCTGTGTAGCAGAGAGTCAGGGGTCAAATTCTCAGCTGCTGTAAACCCCACAGGATTTATTCACATTCATTATTGAGATGGGCTAGATCCTGGGCTCAAATAGGCTGGCATAGCCTTATTGAAGAAAGAGATAATGCGTTGATTTTTTAGTAGATGAAAACCTGGTCCTTGAAATCACTAATTTTGACTAAGCTCAGTGCTCCAGGTCAAATTATTTTCAGTATTTAGCAATATCTGGCATTTTCTTTATGAGTGTACCTTATCACCCTTCAGTGTATCCAAAAAGAAAAATCCCTGCAGTAGTGTCACAAGTGTGAGTGGCAAAATGACAGCCTCAGTGTCTGTCTGTTTTCACTCTTTACCCAAAAAGATTTATATATTAGTCTGCTTGAGGATGATGTTTTGCCATCCAAGTCATCTACTCTGTTGTTCAGCATCAGTAGCAGAGTCCCTGGCACAATTTTTTTGTAATCTTTCTTTAACATTTAAAGGCACTATTGTGTGCAGATCACCCCAGTGGAATAATGCACTGGTGCAGAGGAGCACTAAATCAAATGATAAATTGAGTGTAACATCAATTATGTTAGCTATGCACAGAAATATATACATTTGATGGTCATTATGACACATGAATGTTCAAGATGAAAAGTGAAAAATACATTTCAAGTTCTGTATATATGAAAAACTGACAGTGATCCGTAATTTGCGTCTAGCATAAAATTCTATAAATCTGCTGGTGTTTTCAGCACTGAAAGCTTGATTCTAAATGGAAAGGTCATTATCATTATTAAGTTTTATAAGAAAATCAGTACGTGTACTAGTATCTATTTAATAACTGAGACATCATGAATGTCAGACTTAACACACTTTGCTGGGTGCTAATAACTCTTTAAGTGTACCCTTGACTCGAGTCGAAGGCAGTATTGGAATTTTTATGTTATCTGAACTGCCTGGTAGCACTTAAAAGTACCTCCATAATAGCCAGGTAAAAATATAGTGACTTCAGACAACTTTACCTAAATTTGCTCCTGTTTCAAAGGTTAAGCTAAACTTCTTTCTCCCACCTTGTGAAAGAACTGGATGTGAAGGCAGGTGAGTCACAATGGACCCATCCTACTTAACCATTCTCTTGTTTTTATTGGACCATATTGTGCCTCCTGAGAAAAGAATTTGTCAGTAAAGACAACAAAATGAAGTCTTTTGTACCCAAAATAAGTGCCTGGCAAAATGTTATTTGCATCAGTGTCACAATTACTTTTTGAAATGTCTTGGTGGAATGGTGCTATCTAAATATAAAATACATATTTATTCAGCATTTTTTAAAACTTTGTAAATCCTGCATTATATTATCTTTAATTCAAGTCCAGTGGAAAGTTAACACAGCTTGTTTCTTTTTCTATTATATATTTAAATTAAAAAATGGAAGTTGTAATTCCTATTAATGAGTTTTGTAGGGGTCTTTTAGTATTATGTCCCTAGGCGAATTCCTTACTTGATATGAAGTCCTCATAAGAGGTGCTTGTGCACTTGATTAATTCATAAATGGCATTAAGGGATGCATATTTGCACAATTCTTGTTAAATCATAGAAGTCTGCTATTTCTCTGTCCAATGTATTGCCAATTGTGGTGCCCATATTATGCACCTAACCACACAGCTGTGCAAGTCCTGTATTTTCCAGGTATTCTCATCTATGAAACATTCATCTCCTATGGAAAAGGTCAAAGTCCCTTGGCAACATTTATATCAGTTCTGGAGCAAAATAGAAGACTAAAGAAATATTCAGATACTGAAAAATAAGATCAACAAATGCAAATGAGTAGCCAAAATTATAATACTTCATATCACTGAATAGAGCTCCTAGCATCAAAGTCAATACTAATAACAGATGACAATAGAAATGCTGTAATATCCTTAGATATTTACTCAGACTTTGGGATGGGAGAGAAGGCCAGTCACAAATGCCTATGCAGGCAGCAGTACTCTTTCCTGACTGATAAAATGTAAGTCTACAGGAAGAAAGACAAGTGAGTACAAATCCAGACATTTTTTCCAACTAATTTTTGTAGACTAAGAGCAGTGTTTTTTTAGTGAAGCCAAGAGCACTGACCATTTGCCAACATGAGCTGAGAATTCATCAGTATTTGAGGGCTATAGTCAACAAACTGGTTTGCCAGGATATTCAGAGAAGAGAGTGGAAATAGGCAAAACCACTGCTATAGTCCACTCTCCTAAAGGCCACACTGTTCTTGGCTACATATTGCAATATAAAACTGGACTTTATTTATTTATTTCTGTGAAAATAAAATTACAGTTGTAAAAAAATTGTTTTGTTGAACACACCATTCCTTTGAAAGACTCAACTTGTTCCATGTTGTTACTGTTGAAACTATAGCAGTATGTCTGTTGCCCTAAAAGCTTACAAAGGCAAAAAAATACATGGACAATCTTTCTATTCAAGGCAGTAGGCCTTTAATTTTCCTTTCATTCAGAACCAGAAGAAATTATCTGACTCTTTAATCTTGTGCTCAAAGACCTTTAACTCAAGAGATAGATGCTTGAAGTTTTCACTTATCACCCACAAAATACATTTACTTTATGTAAATATTTTATTTTTTAAAAATGTATAAATTAATCTTAGGGGACAAAGAGAAAGTTAATTTGATCAATTGATTACTTGTTTCTAATGTTTGAGGCAGGAGGGCTTGCCATTCACTTCTTTTTATCTTATTATGGGATAGGGAATTCAAGAAAACGTGCTAGCAGCACTCCAGCAGTATTTAAAAGAAAGACAGAAGTTATCTTGGCCCAGACTTTGAGCCATTACATATCAATGGGTCAGACAACTCCACAAGTATATGTCCAGATTACGCCATTTCTCTCTCTTATTTTGTGGTTAAAATGTTTAATTTTTCATTTGGCTTTAGTCTGTGCTCAATTTTCACGGTCTAAGTAAGTAGAGGATAATTTCACAACAATAGGTTTCTCTCCACACCAGTTTTCAGCCACTTGTCAAACAACTGGATGCCCCATGTGGTCAGCTTGGTTGTAAACCGTGCTAAAAAATAAAAAATTCCTGGCATCGATAACATTAAACTAAAAAAGTTGTATTAGATTCTTTGAAGATCTAAAAAAATAACCAAGATCAGTTAAAGCGAAAAATAATAACCCCCCCCAACTGATATATTAAATTAAAGTAGATCCAATTCCTTGTGTCAGAGAGTGTGAAAGCCAACAAAATTTAGAGGTCATATTTGGATTAACTCTTAAGGATGGGCCTAACTCTGAGCTCTGTTTTAGCTCGGGTGAGACCATACAATTGCTCAAAGACCCAGGTGTGAATAAGGTATTTTGCCAAATTAAAGCCATTGTGCAAGAAGAATACAGTGTCACTGTATAACAACCATGCTTCCCAGGAAGGAACTTTTTTGTGTGAACAAGAAGTGCTGCTATTGAGGCTGTGTACAATCAGGCTAAAAAATGTTCTTTGTTTCACCCCACTAGGGTGCTGTCTTTTCCCATATTATTATTATTATTGCATGCCCTCCAATAATTTAACGTCTCAGAAGGCTAATAGTTCTCCTTAAATTGTAGCCTGCACACCATTGCTGATAGTTTGAGTACAGTGCAAAGTCTATTTGCACACTATATATCCTATAGAGGGTTTTTTTTTAAAATCAGAAAACATCAGAAAAAGGCTTTATGTCCACTGTCTCAGAAGTACTGAGACAGGATCAGCCCCTGAAGTATGCAAAGTAAAATCTCTTTGATTGATGGGTGATGCTTCTGTGTGTATCAGTAATGAGGTGCCAAATCTAGTCTATTGCATAAATAGCACCACAGATGCTGCAAAAAGGAACATAGTCCCTATTGTATCTGCTCTGTGCCATCTAAATAACATAAAGACTACTCCTTTTCATAGTAGTAGTATACAGTGAGGTGTATCTGGCACTACACTGAGAGTTTTACATCCCCATCAGAAAATAGATTTCAAAAGGGGAAATAGGCAAAGATGCTGTTTTACTGACTTGCCATTTTACTTCTTCTACTTCTATTTCTTAGAACACACTTTAGTTTTAAGGGCATGTGTGGAAAACTATCTTATGGTCTAAAGGGAGCTTACAGTTTGTTGTACACACAGTACTCTGCAACTGTAGAATGCTCCAGTTATACATGTCCAAGCAGTGCAGCAGGGACACTCACTCTGGTTCTTCTGCTAATACCATCTGACACAGTGCCCTGGGGGGACCTGCTGGGAGGTTGTGTATTGCTGAACTCTTAAATGGTCAAGCTTCAGCTTTACATGTCACCATACGGATGGAAGATTAAGCAAAATGTAACAAGGCTTGTGCTTAGAAAAATAAAAAGGAGCTGACAACCTGCTCAACTGCTTTCACAGAGATCCAAGAGAGAAATGAGCACAAATTAGAAACTTCTAGGGCAAAAGCAAACTATGCTCTTTATGTTGACAGAATCAGGCCACAATCCTGCCCCAAATTTGCATCAAAACAGAAAAGTGTGGGAATGTAACACTTAATGATTATTCACATTACAATATAGACCTGATGTGCACACCAAGCAATCAAGACTGACAGTCCAAAGAAGGCTTTGATGGTTTCTCAGACCACTTGTCCAGGTGCTGTAATCTGGGATCAATACACAAAGAGCCACAATTCAAATACTATGGGTTTCATTTCTATAGAGCTTTGGAATTTACAGTGTTATCTAACTGCAACTGTAGCAAAAGAAAAAATGAATGACTTAACTTTCAGTGGTCCTCCAGCCTATATTCCAGGTTAATTCCAGCCAGGTTAATTTAACAGTTACATGAGTGTCATAACAGTCCTGACATGTCCTAGGAAAAACAGTCACATCATAATTCTCTGGTTAGTTATGCTGACATAGCTAAACTGTTCTGATACCTGTGCTTAGGGTACATCTAGGTTATTAATTTAGTGTGCACTGGAGAGTTTTCCTGGTTCCAGTTTGCTTTGTACTTATACTTGGAGACTTGCAGCATGTACTAGGGACACTGCTTCTTGGTGGAACTACAGCTGAAGACATGCCTGGGACAGCCCTCTAACATGCCCTGTTGCAATGGGGACACAAGTGCCTCCAGCCTTCAGCTCCCTGCTCATGAACAGTGTGTGCCTGGGCCAGGCACAAGCCCTGAACAGTCCGTGCTGTAAAGCTATTTTTCAGGCATGGGGTTCCAGAGCCAGAACACATTTGCTAAAGCAAAACCTAGGCTTTTCCTCTTTGCACTACACCCTATGACAACATAAGTCCATCAAGCTAGTTCATGTTTCTCAGAACTTCAGTTTGCAGTGTAGGCAGCATGGTTGAGAATGAGAATGGACCGACAATTGCCATTGCTGCTGCTGTGTTACCTCTACCTTCAGTTCCCTAGAGCTTCCCTTTGCGAGGGGCAAGTGGAGGGAATCACATTCCCTGTCCAATTGTCCTTTTCTTACTTTGCCAGCCTATAGAAACTTGGTGGTAGCCAGAAGTGAGTCTACCTTTGCTTATTCACAATGGCTGCCAGCTGACCATAAAGATGCAGGGGTTTAGTCTCAAACTCTGTCAATATTTTTTAGCAAAACGATGTGGCTATGTTAACATTAGCAAACAGTGTGGAGCAAAAGGAGCAGATCTCCGGAGTAAAACATTTGATTTTGAGGAATTAAATTCTTCACTATCTGTACTGGTGTCTTTTCTACTTCTGATTAGCCCTAGTTTGGTCTATTAGACCATAGATTGACTGCATTTCTGTGACTGAAGAATATTAGGTGTGTGCCAGAATTTTGCTCTGTAGAAACTTTACTATCGTTGCTGACACTGGTCTTGATTTGGATGAGAACAGTTGGGATTGGCAGCCTATAAATGCGCAAAAATTTATCCTTCATCCAGACCTCTGAACACCACAGGAATCAGCACAAGAGGATGACCAGAACTTAGTTTAGTTAGGAGATTATGATATAGAGACTTTTGTAATGCAAATGTTGCAGATAAATGGAATGGTAATGTCAAAATCTTTCTTCTCTCAGACAAAATCGCCAGTTATCTCAGATCATTCATTTTGACAACACTAAAAACTGGAAAAAAAATAAAACTGAGGAAGTGAATGTTAAGCCAAATATTTAAAGAACTGCGTTGCAACTTCGCATGTGTATCCTCTCCTACCATCTGTTGTCTGTTTTGCCCATCTATTGGCATCTCTTGGTTAACAGTACTGGACTACAGAAAATTTAATACAATGTGAGTGATAATCCATCCCAAAATGCACAATTTTTTCCACAAATAGTGGAGACGGCCATGTCCATGTCCATATGTCTGTCTTAGAGTATAACCTGTCAGTATCTTACAGAAAAAGATTAATTAGATAAACTTTGAATTTGTCAAAGAAATCATTTAATTTTGAAGATGAAGCAAGAGAGACAAAAATACAGCAGGAAAATGCTTGGCTTTCCTAAAGTCAATGGGAGCTTTCAGAGGAGTCAGGACTTCATCCTGTATGTTTTGTTTTTCTTCAAATGTCAGTTACCTGCATACAACATAAATACGATGTGGTCAGAAAAGTGTACAGTGAATACCTGAAACAGTTAACAAAATCAATAAATGTAGGGAAAGTAGATGAAAACATAAACCAGACTGAGATATTTTTTCCAGACCAAGATTTTTAAGTCTTCTGTATTTTGTCATTTGTTAAACCACAAATAGTTATAAACAGAGTTGCAGTTCAGAGGGTCTTTGTTTCTAACATAAACAAGGTATAGGGCATAGCTCTGTGTGTCAGCCAAACATGACTATAAGTTACAAAAATGATATATATGTATAAAAGAAGTGTCAGACCATAATTGAAAAATTGTATTTGGACATGCATAAATGTAAGGAACACACTTAACTCCAGAAAGGCAGTAAGGATTTAACAGAAAATAACCCAGATTAGATTAATGCATGCATTGTACTGTGCCAGTGAAATTATTTTAACTCAAGATACTGAAACCCGGAAGATGGGGAACTGTGCATCATTTAAGTATTGCTATTCATCCTGGTGTGTCTGTCTTAGTTAAAAACTGATAAAAACTATACTGAACATATGCAACTTTTAATTTAATTATATCTAGGAGCAGAATTTATTTTTTTTTAAGGAGCAAGTTTAACAGGAATAATAATTTTCATCTAAAATGGCTTCATTTCTTAATTACCTGGTCATATCACAACCCCCCACATCCGTAACGGACCTATTTAAATACCTATTTTTTCACTTTTCTTTTTCCTGGACTAACATATTCTGAGCATCAAGAACATTTACTTTCAGATCATTACCTTAAATTCTTTTACAGTTTGTTTTTTTAGAACTAAGAAGAAATACAGCTCTCAGGTAAGTATTTTAGCCCTCAAAGTATTCTGGTGCTACAGACTCGTTTAGCTGCATAGGTCACAGCAGACACTGCAGTAAACAATGTTCCAAACTTCCAAAGCCTGCAGAGGTCAGTATAGCAACATCAACAAGAAATTATATGGCCTCACTGAATAGATTAGCAGTTAAAAATATTTATTGTTATAACACAAAAATGATCTATCATTCCAGCTGTTACCAGAACTGTGGAACTACAATGGCATGTGATGATTAGTCCTGCAAACATCATCTAGTATTGCAGATTCTTAAAGTTTTAAAGATGTATTTTTGTATTTGCATTTGCTAATTATAAAAGGGTTAAATATATTTTTCTTGAAAGTGTTTGAGAAAAGTTGGACGAGCATTATGGAAAATGTAAGCATACTCTTCTTCAGAAGCTGTCTTCTCTGTGCTGCCCTGTCAATGACCTCTGCTGTGACATTGAAGAAATACCCTCTGTGTGGGTGAGAAATAATTTGCTTCAATAGCTCTTCTGCCCCAGACATGTATAAAAAGGAGACCGTAAACATATACCCCACGTTTGCTTTGGCACTGACACCATCAGAGTCATTTAGAGCAGAACTGTTAGCTGTTTGTGACAAACCAGATCAGGATGAATGATCAAAACAGTACATGTTAAGCTCCTAGCTCGGTGCAATGAAATCTCAAAAACTGAAAAGAATGACAGGCAATAGTGCTAATCAGGCCTTTGAACTATATAAAACTTTATTTATGAAAACTATATAATCTTATTTATTATCTTGGCCAGACCTGCCTGCTGTTAGCACTAGAAAGCAGTTACATTAGTGTTTCATTGCACATTCTCAGTTGTATATTTAAGAATAAAAAAAGACATTCAGACATGACTTGGATTTGCAGAGAAAGATTTTGAGAGACATCAATTTGGCTTAAACATGTATGATTTGCTTTCTTCAAAGCACTGCACTTTGGTAGGTAAAATACATGATACCCACAACACAGTGTTCGACTCCTAAAAAAAGCTGGTTATAACTAAAATATTTTTCTTTCACAAGCCTGCAAAAGTTCAGGGCAAGCTTTTTGTCTCATCAATGCACAGTGTCTGCTCTTGTCTCAGCTGTCCACCATAGCATTAGTTGTGGACACTGAGGTATTGAAAGTGGTTCTGCACTCATTTTTTTCCTTTCCTCATGGACATTCATATAACACATTTCTTAATAACTCTCTGCCTTCACAGTTTCTCAAAAGAAAATGTGAATTGCTCAAAACAGAGTAACATAAACATCTGAAACAGGGTAACCGTCCTGAATATGAGTGATGGGTCAGATGCTCTGCTGCTTCTATTTATACATCCCTACTTGAACTTATGGAAATTTGCACACAGATCTGTGGCAGTGGGAGGATTACATTTGAACTTTCTTGGCCTTAAGAGACTCATTCTAAAAGTGCATATTTCTCTATCTATACGTATATACAATTACATATAAATTACATAAAGTTGATGCCTTTTTAAAGTCCAAGGTGGTAAAGTAAAATGAAAAATGATGAAACATGCCTAATATTACTTACTGTCTCTGCAAATCACTGTTGTTTACTAGTAAGGATTCATGGAATTAGTAGTACCTACATATATGTTAGTTGCCCTCAGATTTTAGCTGACATTTTGCTACATAAGAAAATCATGGGTTTGGGTATCCAAAGCACTGGGAAGCTTTAACATAGCCTCATCAACTTACAACCAAAAACTATCCCTGAAAAACTCATAAGAGACAGTAGTAAGGAATTTAACGGGTGGGAGAGAGGTCACAGAGAAAATGTTTAAATGCATATTAAATCTCAGCTTCTACTGAAACAGCTGGTTGCCTGTAGTACCAAGATGATACTGAATCAAGTATCTGTTTCACATGGTTCCTGCAAAACCAGGAGTCTAAAGATTTCTTACTCTGCCACACTCATGATTATCTTTCTGAGAAACACAAAGAAACACAGTTCACAACCTGTCTCCTGATGTTGTAAGTACTGACATGGAGTGTTTCCCCTATATATTTTCAAAAGAATTGTATTTTGCCATGTAGAAAAAGAGACAGGAACTTGTAAACTGTATGTTAGTGCTTAAAAAAAAACCAACAAAGCCAAACAACCAAAATACCTGTCATATTTTTTTGACTTAAATCTAGATATTTAAAAAGAGGAAGCTTAAATAGACCAGCTCACAGACTTATTTTTCAAGATTATGCACTCTGAAGTGAAAAGCAAAAGCTTTTCTAAAATAACCATAAACTAGCTTCCTCTTTCACATTCCGATCATGCATGGTAGATCTCAGACCAGTTAAAGCAACAGAACAGATAAAGGTGTTTTGGTTTGAACCTGGAATAAAGTACAGTGACCTGCAATTCAAAATAGAAACGTAAAGGTGAACAGGCTAGAGCTCGTAATACAGTTCTTCACAACCTTGCTTCTTATTCATTTATTTCCCTCTGTGCAGAATGGATGCAGAGTGGAGATGAAGGAGATCATCTGAGCAGAAGTGCTTCATCCTCACTTGTCACAGACATGCATAACTATTCCTAGTTCTAATTATTTAAACTCAGTCTGGTAAAACAAATAAGACTTAAAACATTTGTATTTTCAGTAGGTTCAGAGTAACTGTAGAAGAGAACATAGAAACATTATTTCCCTATTCGTCATCATCACTGTATTTTTCACACCATCAAAGGCTTGCATCAAACATCAGAGGACTGATAATTCCTGACAGAGCTTGTTTTTCAGGTTTTTTTTCATTCCCTATACATTATCAGTAATATTGTAATTTTTAAATCAGTCTCCAATTTTACTTTACCTCTCCTCTGAAACTCAGAATTCATGGGAAGGGGACAGAATCCTCTAGAGAACCCCAAGAGTGCATTTTCATTTTGTTTAGAGCAAAGAATATTTGCTGAGTCAATAGTGAAAGACTGAGCTGTTGATAATGCAAGGCTGAAATAGGTACACTCAAATATTTTCAAGACATAATAAATCTACTCTAACACACCAGTGGCTGCCCACTACTGAAGAAAATACTGCATTCAGCATGTCCTTAAGGAGTCCACAGCAGAAATCCCACCATCTTCAGAAAAAGCAGGACGGAATGACAGCATGTTTTCTTCAATTCCACAGAAAGATCTTTTTTGGCAGAAGACAAAACCAAACTCAGTATATAGCCTGACTTCCTCCTAATACTTGCCAAAATAATCTCCCCTTCCCACACTTCTTCAACCGCAACAAAACGAAGCGACAAAAACAGCCACTGGAGGCAAAAGGTTCTGTTAATATCATCAACAGTCAAATATGTTCAGTACTTCTCAGTCTCCACAGAAGTCACGGTATGTGACTCCCATGGACGTTTGGCTAACTAGAACTCTTTAATAAAATCAAATACTTGTGCAATGGGTACATGCAGCTGTATGTACACCCTGGGCCACACAGCAGAAATCAGCATAATCTCAGTATTATAGAAAAGGTGAACATTTAGTGCACTATGTAGAAGACATCCTTGTTATATATAATTAGGAAACTTATTTTCCCCCTGCTGTCCTAATTTTTGGTTTTTTCTTCATTTTTAAAATTCTCCATTGGCTTTAATTAGCTTCTCTCTGAAATCACCAACCAGGTGAAATTAGAGCACTTTTTAAGCTAAAAAATGTAGTTGGATTTTTTCAAACTTTTTAAAGTTGAGCTTTATTCCCTGAGGCCAAATCCTCCCTGCTCTTACTCATGAGAGTAGTTCTGTGCACTTCAGTGAGGGAGCTTTTCACAGGAAGGCAGGTTTGGGCCCTAACGGGATATACCAAAGCTCTTCTAAATATGGATGTAAGATATATGAGACAAATCCTCTCTGAGGGAAATCAGCAGTGTTCTTAAATCAATTAAACTCAATCCACTTACATGCACTGAAGAGTTTTCCTTATGTTTTTAGACTTCACAAGTCTTCAACAAATATTTACCACATGGAAAATGATATATTTTTGCTAATGACATTTCTATTCCTTCATTTAAAAATTCACCATTATATAATCAATAACAGTGACTCAGTCCTTGCTATTATGACAGGAGCAAATTTTACCTAAGAGAAATCATTTTTGTGGTCCACATGACATGACATATCCTAAAGTATTTCATTGTTAATTAAGAAATGAAAAAAAAAACATGGTTAAGAAAAATGAAAAAATATGAGTGGCTTCAAAATAATACACCTCTGAGCTTTAAAATGTTCTATGGGAGCTCTGGAGCTGGAGATAGTCATGTCCTTGTGATATTTCAGTGACAATTTCTATTTTAAGTGTCAAAAACAACTCTGCTATCTGGAGCAAGTAGTGTAGTATTCTCTCCTTTTAATATTCTAATCGTGAGGTGTAAAGTGAAATGGTTGCACAGAGTAATGGTGGTAAAGAAGCTGAGTGTCAATGAGACGGGAAAGGTGACAGACACGGAATGAGTCCCCAAGGTGCTCTCCAAGTGCATTGGATAAAGATTCCCCTGGGAAATTTTTCTCATTAGTTCTCAGACACAGTTCAGTAATTCAATAGCACCAGGTTACCATTAGTCACAAGACCAAAATATGTTACTTTCCATGCTTTAGCTCCTTGATTTGTATATGTCATTTTATGAGAGAAAATTAGGAGATTATATATCATTCAAAGTAAGTTTGTATGTTGTTTACATACCTCAGGATGATCCATGACAAGAAGACTCCTATTACAAAAGAGCATAAAAAATTAAACAGAAAACAGACACCTTTTTGATATTTGAAACTGCATTAATGGGTGATTGCATGGTACAGATATGAGCAAGATATTGCAGATTGATTTTCTATACTAGTATCCAAAAAATTACTTATAGTTTGAGATTCAAACCCAAAATTATCAACAATTAAAATGGAAAAAAAATCACTCTAGATTGTTTCTGTGGATATTACCATGTTAAAATAATTCTTCCATGCTTAGAGATGAAATGTGTATGTACGCAGTTAATATGATTGGGAAAAGTAGCTAAAAAGTTTGATGGTAGCTAATTTTATGTGTAATTACTCTGTGAAAATGTTAAACTGAATAGGTTATTCTCAACATTTTTTTTCCTGTGCAATAAAAGGTGAACTTACTTCTATGCTATCAAAGTTAACTGCACTCCCACTCAGCACTTGAAGGAATAATGGCTGGAGGTGTTGTCTCTCTCATTACCCACCAGGATGGAAAGAAAGGAGTGTCCATCCCAAGTGGTCATTTAAAACCTCATGCTTATATTAAAAAAATATGGATGACAAAGTCCAGAAAGCACAAAAATTAGGCACACAAACACAGTAATTTATTATGTTTTACCTGTGCTGAGTAGTAGTTTATCTTTCTATGTATCCAAGAATGTACTCCAGAATGTTTCAATTTAGTTTTCACTCCTGATTAATGTATTTACCACTGATCACTGCACCATGCACTCCCACTAAAGAGACAGAAGCTACAGATAATTATTCTGCCTAAAATAGTTTAGGAAAATGCAGATATTTTAGCTTCTTTTAAAAAAAAAAAAAAAAAAGGATGCATTCTCTGTATGCTTTTTCACTTTATTTGATTGTGGTTTATAGAGTGTGGGGCTCTTGGGTTTTTTCCCTCTCTTTTCAACAATGTTCAAAATTTAATATGAGAAACAAACAAAAAAGTTTGCATATAAATATCCATCTTGAACAAAAAATATTGAAATCTGTCAGTCCATAGATGCCTAATTTTCAACCTGTCAGCCTTTTATTGCAGTCAGATCAAAATAATGCACCCGAGGTGTCTCATTTAGCCTACAAAATCAACTTACTAGTAGAATTCCTTAACAAGAGGAATTATATCCCCAACACAATTACTCGTGCAGTAAATAGGGTTCATTGTTTTTTGACTAGATTCTGATGTGTTTATCGTTGTACTGCAGAAAGGCCATATGTTAAGTGCTATGGTGCCTGTGCCAAGTAAATCATCGAGAGCCAGTTTCTATTAATCTTACGTATGTTATTGCACTGGAGTTGGGTGTTTTGCTCCCCTGATTAAGTTGCGAGAATGGCAGTTTTCTAGAAGTGTGAACTCACCTGTTTCATGTATATTATTTTCTTCAAAGCTGTGCACTGCAGTCTCCAAAGTAAGCTCTTCTAATTGAAAATGTTTCCATAACTCTTTAACACTAAGCTATCTTCCAACTAATGATCAGGCTCCAAATAAATATGCCAAATACTTACGGTATTATTTATGTGCCATACAGAAGCTCATCATTGACTTATGAATTGTAAATATTTATAAGTGGCTCATATTAAAGTAGTTGTCAACTGCAGCTACAGTACTTCACCTTCTGTCACTCCCAGGTATCAAGGGGGCTGATTCAATCACTCTCTTGTCAGACTACCTTTCTTCTCCTGAATACCCAAATCCCTAAACACAACAAAATATAAATGAATGAAAAGTGCTAATGATGCATCATTACCAAGAGGTATCAAGTTTTTTAAGGTCCTTTGCTGACTAAATTTTAAATTAGCACAATTATTCAGAGCATTCCCCAAGGCACCATTCATTATGCTTAGCCACTGAGTTGAGGCACACTGCAAACAAAATATATATTAGTGTCCACAGCATCCTGCCTGTCTGCCTTCCTGGAGTAAGAACACATGTAGTATCTACCTGAAATGGAAAAACTCAGAATTAATCATATGAAGTATATTTGTGTATTGAAAAACATACAAGTGTGCATGTATTTTAGAACTGATCATATATCTGCACTTCTGTTAGTGCTCCATTACCTACAATATATTAATATTCCTAAAGATCCTGAATAACAAGGACAGGCACTTAGAAACTGAGAATTTTTTTCAAAATGTTGTTTCATCTACTTCCTAACACAGCAATTTTAATTTCCACTGAAATTTCCTGCTGAAGCCAGGAGATAAAATGTCTCTCATACAGTGCACAGTGGATTATATTTTTCTTTGGCCTTGTCATCAGCAAACAGGTCAGAGTGGACACTATGCTGCTAAATTTGTTGGGCAGCCTGGATATCATATCTTTTAGAATTCCCAGTAGCAGTGACCTGGGTTACACCACCTTGTATGTCAAAATTTTATTTTTTTTCATGTACTAAATGAAGAGTCCAAAGCCCTTGCTCATAAGGATATTTAACAGTTCTCTGAAGAATAAAAGGTAACTTTGACATGACAGATCCTTCTTGGGTTGTCCAAAAAGCAGATCAATTTGATGCACGCAGCAATAGGCATAGTGCTATTCCTTGTAAAATGCTAGTTGTATTTTTCACAAGAAGAGCAAAGCAACCAGTCCTTATACTCATGTTATAGGTTAATATAAAAAGAGGAAAAATGTTACTGTCTACATGCAACATGGGCTCACCAAACTACATGGTAGACAGCTCTCCCAGTAAGATGCAGTGCCCATTTATCCTCATGCAGATGAAAATAGGTATATTCATAAAGGAAAATTATTTCTGTATGTATCTAGCTGTAAAGTCCTGAGTTGCTATTTTAACCCAATGACATCACCACACACAAGTTGGGCCCCACAGGACAGATGTGCTTTCATGTGCAGTGATATCACTTTCACTAAAACACTAAAGGCATGACTTTCAAGCAGTTTTAAAATTCAGATCAGTTCTGCTCATATTTAATCCAGACATGTTGGTTTAACACCAAGCCAAGCCAGACCTTTTAATGTTCAGTGACCATGATATAAAATTCTTCACCGTGTTGCACCAATAAATTCAGAAGTGCAGTGTAATTTGCTATAGTCACAGAGACTCTTGTGAAATTTAAGCAAGAGTAGAAAGCAACCCTTCATTTTGTGCCTTACCACAGTACTTCAGCTCTTTGGAAAACATCTTTTTTCCCCCAAAAAACAACTAACTGTGTGGACAGAATAATTTACTGTTGCTTGTTTTGGTCATGTTGAGATTAAATTAAAGGTAGGCTGTAAACCACCATTGGATTCTTCCTAAGTTAGGAACAGTGTTGCTGTGGCATTATTTAGGAGTTATTTAAAACAAACAATGGAAAGAAAGTGCCACTTGACACTGACAGCAAGTATCTCTGTTCATTTTGCATTGTCAATAGCTCCAGTGGTAGCACTATTCTTTTGACAGCTAAAAGCAGATGTGTGGGTTAAGTATGGGAGCAATTCAAATGTCCATAGTAAACTGCAGGGGGGCAGAGAGAGCTCAGAGAGCAGCAGCTTTAAAGTAATTGACTAATACAGTAGGGATATTAAAGTCATTTAGTGCCAAAAGGGAACACACTGATCCTTGACCCTGAGCCACTTTGGAGTAATCTAGTATTCAATCCAGCGTGTAATGACTGCCAGGCCTGTCAATCCTCCGGGCTCTCCAGTCAAATGCCTGTGGCTACTATTGGCTTATGGTAAAAGGACAAAAATGCAAGGAAATGCCTCTCAATCAGGCTATGATGTGATAATGTTATTGCTCCAATGTATTCTATATTGTCCCTGCATAGTTTAATCTGTTGAGATCCATGACAAAAATTGCCCTTGTTCCCCAGAGGTCTTTACTCAACCTTTTAGTAATACAAGTGGATTTGAAAGGAGAGGGGTAACTCACTTGATGAATGGTTTCCAGTTAATATAAAAAATAAGAGGTCAACTGTGGCTTAAAGGCTAACCATGGAACGTATAAATTAGAATAAGTGTGCTAGTAATCTGATTAGTAAACCTTACTCTTCATTTACCCCAGTGGGTAAAATATTTTCCAATAAATAATATTGACACAGAAATTTACTTACAAGAGTGACATAATTCCTACAAAGTTTAGATGTTGAGAGGACTTACAGCTGGGAAGTGCTAAGAACAAAAGGCTCACTTGCTTCTGTCACTTCTTGTCCTTAAAACTTCTGCAACTACTGGGAATCTCATATTTTAAATTAGGCACCTCACATTTGAAAAATATAATTATTGCTACAGGCTGAGTAGTCCACTTGAGCTTGAAAGAAGGAAATTGCCATTTTTTGTTATTTTGATTTTGCTAATTAAAACAGGGAAAACTGACCCACATAGATTCTCTAAAGTTAAAAAGTCAAAACAGGATAATAATTATGCAAATTTCAATGCATTGCTGTAAAAATGATCTTTATATTTCATTATATGGTCTCCACTATTTCCTGACCTCACTTTCCATGTGCTGTACATAAACTTTGGGAAGGGTGAAGCTCTAGTGATAGTGATGCTCCCACTATTTTTAAAGAACCATGAGGTTACATAACAGGCACTTTGCCTAATTTGGTTCTCTATGATTCCACAAAGCTCTCCACAGGGATGACACAATACAAAAAAGAAAAAAAGAGAGAACCTCTCCTGAGAAATATCTTGCTTGTAACTTTGAAATAACTTCAGTGTCCAAACCAAATGACTTTCTCCAAAATTCTGCCTGTCCTCTCTCAGTTCAGTGCCCCAAAGTCATTACTCAGTGTAAGGTTCTATTTATAAACCCATTTTCCAGCCTGTACATACTTTTTACACTTGAAAAATTATGGTTTTGTGGACAGTTTTAGAGGATGAATCAGAGAAAGAAGAAAATTGTCCTTTTGTGCGCACTGAATTCCCTTGCCATGAGGGTGAAAGCACATGCAATGCAAACTGCGATCCCAACAGGAGATGGCTGGCTGTGTTCCAGCTGAACTCTTCACAGGCAGTTTTATCAAAAGCTTGTGTTTTCTCAGGGAAAAAAATAACAAACACCAAAAAACCTCTACAAGTAAGCTAACCTGATGCAGGATACGACAAGTACCCTGTAACAGAGCAATTAGCCAGTGCCATGTGAATGGCACAGTTTGGCAAAGAAGGCTCTTTGCAAGAACAAATTCTCTCTGTACGTAGGAAGTTCTTGATATGGTGATGACAGACCAAAAACTGTGCTCACCTCCACCCATGTCCTCTCTGAGAACTCACATCTCTTTTCCTCCCAGATCATGGTGACTCCCTCCCTCTTGAGGAAAAGTACTTAAATCAGCATGGGAACCTGTGTAATATTTCACCTGGGGTAAATTTAGCTGGGTAATTTAAATTAATTACTCTCCTTTGCACCTCCAAAAGGAGGGTGCAACATGAACCCACATGGATTTGTTCACACTTCAGCAGTGCAAGTGGTGCCCCAGCAGCACCTACCAGCTGGTGTGGAAGGTACTTGAAGCAATGCTCACCTGCCAGGAGGGAAGGGATAATAATAACATTCCCTGTTACCAGTCTGGGACCCAGGGGCTCCATCTTTTCCCAGTTCAGCTTCCTCCTGCTTTGTCAGTGGCAGTTGTAGCACACAACCCAAAGCACAGATGATTTGGGAACAAAAGAAACAGAAGACACTGTAGTTTCCCCTGACACAAGTGCAGGACAGTCTCTTGCGACATGGCACACTGACTGCCAGGCAGCTGTCTCCTTGCCGTCCTCTTCCCCTCTACAGCACTGGTAAGGGCTTCTATTTTGTCCTTCTTCCATCATCACCAAAAGTGACATTTTCCCCTTCTTCATTACCACTGAGGGGCAGAAATGGGTGACATCTTAGCCTGACTGGGGATTGAGAAGACCTGCTCCCTTTGCAGTGTTTAATGAGGAAATTGAGGCAGCAGCAATCAGTTTCACAGTCCCTACCTTCTTTTGCCCTCCAAAAGATCTGTGCATGGTTTCAACATGAAAGTGTGGGAAACTAATTTTGAAAACTGTGAAGTTTTGTGAATGGGGAAGGAAACACTTATGGGAAAAAATGCCAAGGACCTTTGCTCCAGCATTCACAGGGTAGCCAGGTATGAAACTCCTTCCTTTGGGAGAACTCTGGGTATTTTCACCGGTAGCTCATCATCACACTTGGAAGGTGCTGATCTTTAGAGCAATGATATTTCATGATGTATGCTTTTAAATTACAAAAAGAGGGGGAAATCTTAGAAAATGCAAGAAAATTCCTGCTGTTCCTTAACTTACTTGAAACCAGAAATGCCTTAAAGCTAATAGGTCAGGCATTGCTGAGAAGCCCACAAACAATTTCAAAAGATATCTCAGCCCTAGTACATCTTCCTTTGTTTCTCTTGCAGGATGATTGTGTTTTTATTTCGATTCCAGACTTTAAGTGCAGGTCTAAAAGCCACCTGACCCCTAAGGGTCAGGATGTTTTTTGAGTGAATCTGTAGTCATACCCCCTGCGGTCTCCTTTTTGTTAAATTAGTGTAGTTTTGCAGCCTATGAGAAGAAAACTTGTTTTTACACTCTCCTTTTATGAGCATTTGAAACCATTAAAACCATTTTGTAAGCAAATTTTGAGATGATCTTTTTAAAGCAAGTCTTCAACACAGACACAGGCACACACACACACACAGATGCATGCATGCACGCATTCCACTTTTATGACTTTGGATAAAAATGCAAATGAATTTATTAGCTTAAGCATGGCACCAATAGAAATTTATGCACATACATTTAAAAAACAGACCCCTTGAAAATAACGCAGTTGCAACCTATTAATTTTCTTTTTTGACAGTTTTTAAAATTCCCCTAAAAAAATGAAACAGCATGAATACTGTCAATATATCACAACAGCCACATTAGGTTTTGTGATATACATCATAATATAAAGAGCACTATTAGAGCACAACCTGGGAACCATTAAATCATTCTAAATCACTGTTACATTCCATTAGTGTCAATGGTGAAACCACATAATAGGCTTTATTACAAACTTCACCTTGGTAGGCCATTGTCTCTAATAACCACTTCTCTGTGATGTGGTATCATACCCAGAAATCCAGGGAGATAATAAAGGCTCCCTTATTTCTTTTTTATTGGATGGGTAAAGTTAAATTTAGCTGTAAGTAAAAAAAAAAAAAAATTCTTGAAGCTTTGTTCACTAACTGTGAGTTGCTGCTATTTGGACAAAAAAAAAAAAAATTAGGCAGACTTGGGAGAACAGTTTGAAATAAATTTAAATCCTGGTAAATGCTTGAGGCCGAGGTAAGATAGGCAGTCCTGCAATTACAGTGTCATTTTTGAAATGCAGCTTAGTGCATTTATGCCCTTCTTTACACTTTTGTTCAGATACAAAGCATTGATTACAGAAACATTATAGGAATTAAATCTGTATTCTCATCTCTTCAACCCCTATATAAGCAGTATCCATTAGAAAATGAAGGAAAGGGGGAAAAAGAAAGAGAGAAAGAGAGAAAGAAGGAAAGTAAGGAAGAGAGAAAGAAGGAAAGAAAGGAAGAGAGAAAAAGAAAGAAAGAAAGAGAAAGAAAGAAAGAGAAAAAAGAAAGAAAGAAAGAAAGAAAAAAAGAAAGAAAGAGAAAAGAAAGAAGGAAAGAAAAAACAGAAAGAGAAGGAAAGACAAGACAAGAAAAGGAAAGAAAGAAAGAAAGAAAGAAAAAGAAAGAAAAGAAAAGAAAAGGAAAGAAAGAAAGAAAAAGAAAGAAAAGAAAAGAAAAGAAAAGAAAAGAAAAGAAAAGAAAAGAAAAGAAAGGAAGAAAGAGAAAAAAGAAAGAAAGAAAGAAAAAAGAAAGAAAGAGAAAAGAAAGAAAGAAGGAAAGAAAAAAGAGAAAGAGAAGGAAAGACAAGACAAGAAAAGGAAAGAAAGAAAGAAAGAAAAAGAAAGAAAAGAAAAGAGAAAAGAAAGAAAGAAGGAAAGAAAAAAGAGAAAGAGAAGGAAAGACAAGACAAGAAAAGGAAAGAAAGAAAGAAAGAAAAAGAAAGAAAAGAAAAGAAAAGGAAAGAAAGAAAGAAAAAGAAAGAAAAGAAAAGAAAAGAAAAGAAAAGAAAAGAAAAGAAAAGAAA
>NW_024580671.1:18318849-18354586 GCF_017639235.1 Corvus kubaryi | reverse complement strand
AGAGAAGGAAAGACAAGACAAGAAAAGGAAAGAAAGAAAGAAAGAAAAAGAAAGAAAAGAAAAGAGAAAAGAAAGAAAGAAGGAAAGAAAAAAGAGAAAGAGAAGGAAAGACAAGACAAGAAAAGGAAAGAAAGAAAGAAAGAAAAAGAAAGAAAAGAAAAGAAAAAAGAAAAGAAAAGAAAGAAAAGAAAAGAAAGAAAGAAAGAAAGAAAATCTGTGCACTCTAGTGTTTTCTTTCTTCCTGAATTTTTAGAAATGCTTTGGGGGAAAAAATAGTGCACATAAGTAGGGATCCTTTTTTCCATCTTGCAGGGCTAAACCTGGCTCAGCATAATACATGTGATGACACAGATCAACTCAACAGACTGTCGTGTGGTCATTCAGGATTAGCACAAAGAACCTCCCTGTTTGGTGGAGCTAGGGATACTCAGTGCTAGCTGGGTGTGGGTCTGTAGGCAGCTGTGGAGGAATCCTGCCTGTTTGAAACTTATTAGACTTTGGTTTTAACTGGAGAAAGGACTTCAACCTCAAGTTTTGAAACTTTTTCACACAGGAGCCTTGTATTTCCTGTAAGAACATTGTTGAATTTTGATAAATTAATGTCTCTATCATCACAGCTTTTCACTTAGTCATCTTGCAAAAGCTGACTTGTGACCGGTTTGAACAACACTACAATCCTCCGCCATCGTTGTTCAGTTATTGGAGTGTCTGAAAACATTTCTTATGGTGACACCTAATGTATAGTGCCTGTCTTTATAATTCTTTCATGTGAGTTCACTACAGGAGTTGGAGTAACTGGGAGGTAGACGTGAAGAGACAGGTGAGTACACCAGCCTTGTACAGCAGCAGAGTTAATGAACTGTATCCTCTTGTCCACCTGACTGATTTCTAGGGCCTGATGGCCTTTTATCCTTAAATTTTCCTGTAGGGTCTGATTAGGGATGGATGTAAATAAGAACTGGTCCTTACATCATAAAAAGTAAAAGTCAAAGGTTTTCACAAGGTCAAAAGTCCTTTCTGATTGGATCAGTTGTTATCAAAAAAGAAAATACACCCCCTCAAATGAGTAACCTGCAAAAAGATGAAGTAAAAAATAATCAGCAATATCTTCTGTTAACTCCATAAAATAAACACATTTTTCTTTATTCCACCTATTCTAAAATTAAAAAACTCCTCTGAGAAAATCCTCCTTTGTCCATTTTTTTCATTCCTTTTATTTCCTGCATCCTGAGTTTTTCTGCATCTCTCTGAAATGTTCCTGTTTTAAAACAATGACCCAGTTCCACATTCTCTGGTATGTCCCATATATTTGTGGCAATTTTGCACTAACCTTTTTCCTTCTAAATGGCAATTTTATGTAGCAGCTCAAAGAGACTGCAAGTCTCTTGAATGTACTGGGAACAACAGTCAAGGTTTGTTTTGCCTTTCCTTACATTCATTCCTTTAAAACTTCAGCTCAGTACTTTCAACATTAATTTTAACTTCCACTGATCAGAATAGTATCTTTCTATGCATGAAATACTGTTTTAGAAGTATGAATCTGGTTTCTTCATCTACATAGTATGAATTTACCAATCTCCCAGGCAACCTGTACTGCCAGATACAGAAATCCCGTATCTCCAGTATGTAAGTTCTCAAGTTAGAATGTAAAACTCACTCTGAACTTGGAATATCCCCAAAGGTAGCTAGATCAGTCACTGGAAACAAAGGAAAAACTGTAGGAGGAAGGGGGGACTATGAAAGGATAAAAAGGTATGTCTAGGGAGATAAAAATGACAATAATTCTGGGTGGCGCATAATGATTAATTACAGATTTACTAATAAACCTTAGTGACTGGGCTTGCATTCATTTACTTCATTTAGGGTAACCTGAGACCAAGGTCACATTCTTCAGCTGTGGATGAAGTCAGATGTGGTTCAAGAGGGACAGAAAGGTGGGGAGAGGAAGTGAAAGATGCCAGCAGACAAGAGAGATGGGGAAATACATTTAGTCTTTTGGATACAAAGTCTGAGCCTCCTCCATTACTGCTAGTTTAGAGTTCAGCATGACAGACACCAGCCCTGTTTTCAAGGTCAGATGTGCAAATCCTGCCCCTCTTACTCTTATTTCTCGTAACTTGGAAAATGTTAGTGGTTTGTTTCAGTGTTTAAAAAAAGCCATAAGAAAGGGTTAACAGGACCCAAGACACTAATGTGAGCAATAATGAATAAAAATAAAAAATATGAGAAACAGAATTTTGCCTAACAGACTCTATAGGGGCTTAGAAGAGGGAATGAATGAACCTTGTTTAAATTTGGCCACATTTGAATAAAGCATTTATCTAAAATATAGCCCTTGACCTTATTTTCTATTTCCAGTGTATATTGTAAATTTTCTTTTATATACTTTAGTTTACAATGTCACTGATATTGACAAAGACCTGGACAATTTCTGATGCCATTTAAACAAGATAGTCTGTAAAAGCTTTAGCTCCTCCTTGAGCGTCTCAATTTTTTTATTCCAGCTTTTCTTTCTGTCTTTTTTTTTTTTTTGGGGGGGGGGGGAGTGGAAACTAATGCATCCAGGTAGTTAGATATTTATAAAGTCTAATTCTGGAATATATGCAACATATGAAGCCAATACATGGGCAATAGTGGCAGTGTGCTTAGCCTTGGCTTTAATATTCCTGAGATGTTAACTTGGGACCTGAGGCAACTTTCCCCTCTTGAGAAGTGTCAAAATATATCACGTATTAGTATCAAACATAAAATAAATTCATTGCTAATTTTAAGAAAGAGCTGACTCAATACTTCAGATGATTAACAGGAACAGCAGCTATGCCTTGTTACCATGTACGACATCCAACTTAAACACCATTAGCTAAACAAGAAGCCAAATAACATGAAGTGTTTTAATTTTCTACATTCTTCTACTTTTTCTTTTTTTTCCCTTTATGCTGTGATACAAAATGGTCCCTCAGATGATTTCCTTCGTTACTGGCATTAAATGGTGGAGTGATGGACAGATTTGCCCTCTCTAGGTTAGCTCATAACCCACTTCCTTTGCTCTTCCCTCCCTCTCCTCCAAAACATTGCCACTGATATGTGTGTAAGACACTGAAATATTCGTTCCCACTCAGTATATGCAGAGGTGGCAAAGAATGACAATAAAACATCTGCAAGTTATGAGTGCTTCCAGAGAGCACTCTCCAGATGCTGAGTATCTCATGTTATTGCACCTACTGACAAAATACTTATCCTCTGACTGAGCAAAATAAACATTTATTAGCAGTATTTTTCTGCAATTTGTGATGCAAAAAATAAAGAGTCTGGTTGAAAGAGAATCACTCTTCTCTCATAATTTCTTTTTTTTTTCTGCTCACTTACTGTGTTGCTCAGAGAGGAGCCTGTAGTCTGTGGACAAGTCTTTAATATAAGTTAAAATAATTCTCAAATGTCATTTAAGTCAGCAAAATAGGCTGGACTAAAATGGATCCAGGACTGAAGGAGCACACAATAAAACTATTTGTATCATTTTTCTGGCTAACCATTGAGCCACCAGGGCTGAGGATCCTTGCTCCAGCTCCTTATTTGCAGTTGCTAAAAAAACCCTATCACTTGCTATCTGTTCTGTACTGAGCATGCTGGCCTGGCAGACTAAAAGGAATTAAAAAAAAAAGAAAATGTCTCTTCAGAAATTAGTTCATGATACTATGTCCATACAATGCAGGCCAGGAAAAGAAGCAGTAAGATATTAATGATGGATCTTTCTACAGAAATATTTGAGAGCTTGGTGTATTATAAAATATATGCAAGCATTTGGTGCTTTATGGTTTACAATGCCCTGAAGCAAATTGTAAGCCATCAGCATCTGGGAGGACCAGAAATTTCGTTTGGGTTTTGATTAATCAAATATATTATGAAATCTTTGCTATGCCTTATCTTTCAGAAAGTCTATTTTTGATATTAATATGTCTCTGCAGATTAGATACAGATTAGATACAGATCAGTTGTTTCACAAAAATAATTCTCTTTATCTTTTTTCTCTTGTACAAAATATTATGTTTTTAAAAATAAAAACCATCAGATAACTATTTAAACACAGATTTTCTTCATGTGGGTGTCTCTTCCATGCTATTTCACTTATAAGTCTTTTTACAAATGAAGCACTTTGAAATGTAGGACCTTTAATATTCTCTAACTTCTGAAACAATCACTAGAGGCCTGTAGACTGCTTCCTAGGAAGAGACAGCCAGTTGTATTTCATTCAGCATCTTTATGGCTCTGTGTCAGAAGCCTGAGTGTTAAACCATGAGTCTCATCCTATTAACCCAGTCATATAACCTTGAGCTATCCAGACTTGCAGATAACAACAGTACCTCTTACATGTGTATCAGTCAGGGTGTGAGCTTTTTATCAGGTACAATTAATGTTTAAAAGTACCTTCATTAAACAGACAACTATGCATATTTTGATTCAAAAATATCTAGAGCAAATTTTCCAGTGTTAGAATAGTAATGTCAGATATTCTACCAGTGTACTAAGGGTCTGTTGGTAATTATATCATAATCCTCTTTCAGCTCTTTGGAAAGGTCTGATGAACTTTCTTCTAATTTCTCTAAACTGGAGAAAATGGATGTTTTAATGTTACAAATGTGTATATCAAAAATGACTCTCAAAAAGAGTGGTCCCAATTACATTTCTGGTCTCTTGCTGTTCATGTGGGCTCAATAACTTATTTGTTTCAAACCAAAAAATTTGTGTACAAATGACAGTTTAGATAAAAATGGACATTCAAGATTTAATAGTTTTAGTTGAAGAAGGGCAGAGCTTTCCGATTCAGAAAGCAGATTTCCTAAAGAAGTGCAGTATTTTCTAAGCAAAATGGCAAAGCTCCTTACCCCAGAGAGCAGAGGTCCAATCCTGTGGGCTGTTGAGCAGCCTGTGCTCTGGTGAAGCTGGCTGGCAGGGACTCAACACATTTCAGGATCAAGTCCAAAGCACACCAGCTACTCTGATACCAGTGACCTTAAACGTTTTGGTCCACAGTGTCAATGATCCATGAACTAAGACAGATTTATGGTACACAAGTGACAGTAGTGGTTTAAGAAGAGTAAGTAAAGAAGTTGTGTCAGCCTTCACTTTGACTATCCTTGCTCACAATGCATACTTTAAGCCCTGGGTTCACTTTCGTGCCTCATGTTCTGCTTCTTCTGCTCAGACCTCTTCTGTTTATTCATAAAACCTCTTCACACCAAGTAATACATTTTGCTGAGTAAACAACCAGTACTTTGGTAACCAGAATAATTGTACTGACAGGTTTATAAAATCACTACTACACTCCCTGCTGTGTGAATATTCATAAGAGGTACATTAGGACATACATGCGGCCTGAGGCTTCTGGATCAGCTGTGCGCAATGTCCCACATCTGTGCATGCAGAGATCAGCGACCCAGGGAGAGCAGTTGGATGCCCCTGATTCCTGGTCTGCAAGCCTGGCATGTGGCCCAGAAAGCACTAGACATACTGCTCTCTTCTTGTGCTACATTCTTCTTTTGGATGTCCTGCATCTTAAAAGCTACTTTATTTGACTTGATTTTAACTTTTTTTTAAATTTTCTCAATTCTGCCCTGCAGCCATTTTCATTGTCTTTTTGTGAGCAGAGAGCTTATTAAGCAAATGGACTTTTTTTTTTGGGGGGGTCCACTTGATCCTATGGGAGTGTTCAAGAGGGCTTTCACACCTGGAGCTATCTGGTCACCTCTATTCAAGGCTTGAATTCAGCAGCATTTCTCTGTTGGCACTTCCTGCCACTCTGGGCTCACTCCTACTGACTGCTGAGAGCCCAGATGGGGGCTTGGGAGGGGGAGCTCCTCAATGAAAAAGATATTTGGCCTCCTCCACACTCCATTCCCCTTAGCACCAGCCTGCTTTTTCTCTCCCCTACACATAAATACTTCACGTGCATGCACACACAAATGGAGTGTCATATAAATGAGTGGATAGCCTGGAGGTAAATGACTGGTATTAGAGCATTTTTTCAAGATACTGTTGATGGTTTCCAGTGTACACATTGTAAACCTGTGTTTATGCAGGCAACACATGTACAAATGCATATTCCTTTTCTGTGCTCTGGAAGAAAAGCAGATAATTTTGGGACAGAGTAGGCAGGCAGATAAACAGTCACAGTTTAAAAATACATAGGATGATGAATAGAGTTTCAGAAATGAACCATAGTTTATCTTGTTAATTCTTACTGTGTCTGAGTAGTGATGAAAGAAACAATGCCAGAACTCAAGGATATGATGAATAAGAAAGAGCAAAATGACAACCAAAGGCCCTGGTGACCAGAAAACAAGCTACAGTTTGTCCCCCAGAGAGAGGCAGTGATGGGTTGAACTTGCCATTAGAGGGAAGATTAAGTGTCCTTGGCTCCTCAGTCAGTTAATTATACACTCAAATCTTCCCGGTATAGCACATAAGCCAGGCATTTTGCTTTTGAATATCTGTATACTGACTACTTGGATTGCTTATTGGTTATTTCTCTTGACAACTCAAACCTGAACATTAAATCCCATTGGCAACAACTATCTGTCAAGAGCAAAAAAAAAAATAAGATTTGTGTATTTAGTTTTCATTATAGAAGTGCTTGTAGTTGAAAAAATATGTACCTGTCAAGTTTTCGACATCTCGCTGGGGATGCAAGCAATGCTGTTGTGATTTCAAAACCTGGCTGACAAATTCACGTTCCAGTAGTAAAGACAAATCAAGGGGTTTTTTTTCCCTTTTTATTTTTTTCTTTTTTTTCCTCTTTTTGCTTTTTTCACCGCTTTGACAGTCATACATAACAATTTGAGACCTAAGTGGCACTTTGATGCACTATTCCATTATTAAGTGGTATAGTCACTATAGAATAGATGACGGGCCTGTACTCAAGGCATTGTGAATTAAACAGCTTTCAACAATAGGGGAAATTGAATGGCCTAAAGAATTCTGAAACATAAAAAAATAATGATTAAAAATGTGTTTCAGAATCAGCAAGGCATATAATTTAAAATAATGTCAGGTACTGAAATTCAAACTAAAGAAAACAAAGTATGTTTTAGAAGAATCTTTAAAGTTCAGAGGAAACACTAAATAATTAGCAAACATCACTAAACCCACAATTATGAATTTTAAAAATGGCTCCTTGATGAATCTTAGAAAATGAATGTGACATAAAAAACCTTACCTAAAAATTAAAATGTGAATACATAAAGCCTTTTCTCCTCTGACTGTACATTGATAGTATATTAATTGACTAGTTTTGTACTGGTATTTCCTTGTGTCTAAAGGTAGAGTTTTCAACTAAAGAAACATTGACTTAAAGTACTTAAATTAATTCTTTTGTCAATAACTATACAGCTAATCAATACACCTGGAATTAAACAACAGTTTTTGGCCAGAAGGCATGCTAATCCTTGGTCTCTTTTTGTTGCAATTCATTAATCATTCAACCCTTCCCAATTAAAAATTTCCCTGTCTGAATTAGAAAGTTTGAGACACCAAACATCCCACCGTGGCAAATAGAATAAAGAAAATCAAAGAAAGGTTTCCAAAAATTACTTTTTTACTGGGAAAATAAAAATTCAAAAGCTAAGTTGATAACAATTCATGCTATAGTTTTAGTTAATAAATGTAAGTAGATATTTTTTCCTATTAAGATAAAAACCAAAAATGTAATACTTGTTATACCCCAGAGCATAATTGGTCATTTATTATCTTTTGTTTTTAAGATTATTAAAGGCTAAAAAATTACTTTTCAAACATTGATCCAGTGAGATTACTGTGGAAAAAAAGACACCAAGCAATGAAAATTCTATTAATCCACAAAGTTCCTAAAATATTTGCTACAATACTTATCTTTCTGCAGTCCCGAAAACTATATCAAACTGATCTCTATCTCCGAATAGGATGTGGATTACCATTTCAGTGCTTAGTACTCCAAATCTTTTTTGTTTTCCTTATTCTGCACTAGAAAGAAAAAACTGAATTATTCCTTTATCCTTTTCAACTGATAATCCTACAAAGCATGTAAAGCCACATTAGAAATGTAGTGTACTTTACAAGATGGCATAGGGTATGACTCATATCTGCAAACAAAGGCCCCAAAACCAAAGAAAAAACCCAAACTTCCCAGTTTGGGTATGATATCTTAAAAGATAAAGGTGATTTGAGTGAGTTACTGAAAAATATTTCATCAATATCCTACTTTTACGTTCTGAGGCACTAAGGGAGAAAAAAAGAAATGTAATTATGAGAAATAAAATAAGGATTTTCTTAGTTACAATTCCTGGCCTTTCACTGATTGCAGTAAATTATAAATTATGCAGTCAATGTAGGCCAACAAAAGAAGACATCTTCAAATCTCAGTCAAAGGTAATTACTTAAGTCGGCTGAATGTTCCCTTTTCATAGAGTGTGATCTCTCTTTGACAGCTCACACTGACAGATGACCTTCTCAGCGACGTTCTTATCCTTCGGATCATGAGCAGTGTGCCTCTCTCCCTGAATATCTCTATATATTTGTGACACTAAGCTTTCAAATACAGCTATTGACAAATCAGAACATCAGTCTAAGTGCTGGTCTTCCTATCACTCACAATAAAGTAGCTATCACTTGTGGTGTTGTAGAGCAAGCACATCTCTGAAAAATGAGTTCTCACCAAGTGCTAATTTGACACAGCTCGCTTGCCTTCCCATAATTGCTCTGTCATTGTCAGTTGGCAGTTCGGGCTCATTCCTGGAAGCTGTGCCGTACAATTGGATACAATTACTCCCATTTACCACCACTATTATGCCACTGATGTTGCCCAGTTCGCATATTGACATGCCTCATTAAACCTGGATGCAGGCCATTAATGAACATTGTTAGCATTTCTCTTAAACTTTTTGCCTCTAATAAACAGTCAGTGTTCCATGAAGGAGCACTGCCATCCTTGTGATATGATATTTATTATCTTATGGGGGAAGGGGACTCTGCAAATGGAAACTATCCAGATGCTGTGAGAGAGATGTATGGTTAGATCAGTGGAGAATAGCCCTGATCAGGAGGACCTTTTCCATCAGGGGCATCCTGCCATTAACCAAGTGACCTCCCCTATCCAAGAGAAGACAGGAAGGATAAACACGATAACCTAAGGGCAGCCCAGTCGCTGCAGGTTTCTCAAGGTTGCCCCGGCTCCTGTGGCTCCCCTCAGCCCCCTCCTACCCCCAGGTGGTGCTGCGGGATGCAGCAAAGAGCATTTTGCCCTGGGTCCTCAATCCATTATGTCCAGCTACTCCGATGTGCATTTTTATTCAGAGATAATTATGTGTTGATCAGAGAAGTCAGCGGCTGTCACCCATATGGCAGGCACACCTGCAGTGTGACATAGGTGGTAACGATGGCATGCTCTTGAGCTGTCATGACAGGGACAGGGACTTTATTATGTATATGTCACCATTTCTCTTAGGAAAATTATCCTTTTCCACACAATGACAATAACAGATCTTACAACACTTTCATAAACCCTGTTTCCAGGCCCTTTCCTTGACCTTCATTAAAACTCTGCCTAGCAAATTCACTGCTCTATGAACAAAACGCAAACTTTCCCAGCAAATGCAACTGAGCTTTTGGAGCTCCTTTTTAACCACGTTATGCAAACAGGATGCTTGGACAGTCAGTGGCCCTGCAGAGTAGATCCCACTCCTTCGACAGGGCAATGACAATAAATAGAAAGTCTAGGATGAGGGCTAACTAGCTTTTAAGTGCTAGAAATCTGTCTGGGTCTTAGAAAGTCTTGCACTTAAACCAAGTTTGTAGGAGAAATTTTTTATCTGTGAGTGATAGAAAGAGTCTTTTTGTCCAGCACACCAGAATATTTTCAGCTAGAAGAGACCTACAAAGATCATCTAGTCCAACTGCCTGACCACTTCAGGGATGACAAAATGTTAAAGCATATTACCAAGTGCATTGCCCAAATGCCTCTTAAACACTGATGGGCTTGGGACATCCACCACCTCTCTAGGAAGCCTGTTCTAGTGTAATATAATACAGAATTTTACTATCCCAGAATTATTCTCCCTCTCTTCTTGGCTTTCTTTTCTTCATTCTTCACATATTTCCTTCTGTTGTTTGGTTCATGGCACAACAGAAAGCCTCTGTGGAACTGAAACCCAAGAAGAACACACAGAAAGGCATTTTGTATCCAGGGAGAAGGAAGAAAAGAGAAAGAGCAGCAAGATTTTGCTATTTATCTCAGGCATCTGCAGAAGTTGTATCTAAGTATCAAAAGGAGAAACCGAAAAACTCCCATAATAATGTCTATTATTTAGGTGGATTCTTTTTTACTGCGGACTATTCTAATTACAGTGTTCTCAGTTAAAAATTAAAGATTGACGCGACAGAAAAAATGTAAAGAAAATTGATGTTGTCAGTGTCTTTTCTACAGCTAACTTTCTTATTTTAAAAGCTTCAAAAGTTTGAATATACAGTTTCAGTTGACATTCTTCAACTTTGGGTTCTCTTTCATAAAGATACTCGTATGAGAGTACAAGTGTGTAATATGCCTGCTTGCTGTGGTTGTGCTTAACATATTTCTCCCATTTTGATATACACAAGTCTACTTCCTACAAAATTCTTTCAATAGCAATAGAGTACTTCAGAGTAGAAGTAATTTCTTACATGTGAATGCTATCTATCTGTCTAGAGAGAATTAAGGGACCAGGGAATTTAGCTTGAAATTTACATTTTAACTTTAAATGACTTTAGCAAAAGTTGCTAGCAGAAAAAAGTGTAAAATTCAGGACAGTTGCAAAATTGTGAACTTTCTTAGTCTGTTTTAAATGTAAATATTATACTGTTGAATGTGCTTGTGGGACAAGTATATGAATTCTGGAATAACAAGCCCTTTGGTTCCACTGTGGTACAAATAACCATGTAGAATGCAGAAGTGTATCAAAAGTATCTGAAAACTTTAACTGAATAACCCAATTTTTATACTTAGTAGCTTACTACTTTGTTCACATTGATTTGAATAATTTTCTCCATGATGACCTCAAATTACTTTGACAAATATTAACGCTAGGATATGAATTTAAAGTTCTCAGCTGTATTTCTAAGCAGTTATAATTTATTTAATCAGTTCACCACCACAATTACAAATAATAATATCATGGTACTACATTTAAAAATGGAAACATACAATACCTCAGCAACCACTAAAGTCCATAAACTTCCTGTTGGTATCCTGTATCTGAAGAGGCTATAGAAATATTGCACTTCGCTGGACAAACGAGTATAACAGGCAAAGGAATATTCACTAAAATGTAGGTCATCCAAGAATAATTACCAGAGCTGAAACTGTTCGGGATATAAAAGTTAACTGTTCTGAGAAACAAAAAAGGACTTGTTAATCAAGAAAGGTCAAATCCCTATTTATACCCAGAAACAGCATCACAAATATCTTAGTGATATCTACCTGTGCCATACTGCTCAACATATATGCATCACTGTCAAATGAATATGCAAATTTTCAGATCAGGTTAAGGTGATATACAAAGCTTCTTGAATATCTTGGATATCTTATGGTGCAATATTAAAAACAGGCGGTGAAGCAATAATATAAAAAAAACCTTTTTTTGTAGTTTTTTTGAGGTGGGAGTAGAATATTTGCTATCTGGAAGGTAGAGGTTTTGCCCTGTATTGATACAATTCTGCGTTTTCTGAATCAGATCACAGTTCTTCAGTATTCATGAGACAAAAAACCCCACAATTATCTATCATGGAATAGAATGTCACACTGAAATCAGAGAATATCACGTTGGAAAGAGATCTCAAGGCAAAATGTATAGTTAGGTAAGTTTGAAAGATAAAAATTTAAATACTGTGTTTTTCTTATCTTCTTGTCTGAATAGGAATGTATGATATGACAAGAACTGTATGAGTCACAGGGTCATATCCTGCATGTAGAAGAGCATTACACAACAAGTAATGCAAGAGTACCTCTACTTTCCCTGTGAGCCCCACAGCATGCACCTCCTGAGCACATATACACTGAGCAAAAAAATATCCCAATACCTCAAAACTTCAGAGTGTAAAATGGAAAGAATAAAAGCCATCAAAGAAACCATTACTGCCTTTGATTCCTGAAATGGTAAGTAATTTCTTGAGGTCCTACACAGTAAATCTAAGTAAGAAACTGCTGAATATACATTTTGATATGAATGATGTTCTATGACAGTAGCAGGATAACTTCATCTAAATAGCTGAGGAAGTTTTATATTTATCAACTTCCATGTATCCATTCATTAAGTTGCAGAGAACTAACCTGATGGCAAAAGTGAAAGTAAACAAGCCAAGGCTTTTTTTTAAACTATTGTCTCACATTAGTTGTGGGGTTTTTTTAAAGTTCCTCTGGCATCAGTGGCAGCTCCAAACAGTCTAACATTACAGAGTAAGGTGAGTAACAGAGAGGTTAAAAAGGCTTACTGGAAATACAGTCTATAAATTAGTACCAATTGATCTAACAGGAAGTAAAGAAATAAATTCTTTTTTAGAAAATAACATGCTACGACTATGTTTTCTGGTGTCAGAGAGAGCAGACTAACATAGGGTATTGTACTATTGAGATTCTTTTGACACAAACCAACATTAGAAACTAATAACCATCAGTAACTACGTGTATCTTCATCCAGACTCTTTCTGTTGTTCATTCTGCCCAGGTAGTCTCTTGTTTCTTTTCCAGAAAAAGTCTGTTCAGCAGCAATTCAAGTCACCCAACTAGTGGGTTGCACAATTCATCAGGAACTTCTAAATCAGACAAGAGGAAGACCTGGGGGAAAACACATCAGCCAGTTACCACAGGAAAGGGAAAGAACTGCTCTTAGAAGCATCCTTGAGAAACAAATGCAGGGAGAACCATGGTCCTGCTCTTGAAAGCTGCTATAACATGACAGTGGATACTGAAACTAATTAGCAGAGTTTCAATTCCTAATGCAACAGCTGCTATGAGCTGCTATAGGGTGGACTATTAACAGGGTTTCACAACAGTGCAAGCTTATGATTAGGGGGAACAAATCACAGAGTTCTGTGAATTTGTGTGCTTATAGCTATACATATTCTGGGTTTGCTTCTTCTACTCCTCCAGATCCAGCAGAAATGTATTCCTAAAAGAAGAAAGTTTACCAAAACAAGTTGTACAGCATACAGCCACTTCATTTCACAAATCAAATGTGACAAACCTAGCTCTCATTTTAGTTGTCCTCAAGGTGGTGGAATGTTATGGTGATGACACCAGCATAATCTTTAGTATAGGCTAGGCTAAGCTAGGCTAGGCTAGGCTAGGAATTTTATACACAAGGATGTGGTAGAGCCTAGTGGAAACCATTCTGAAGAGACTGGATTGGAATGAAGGTGATGGGGTGAGGGAGAAACTGGCTAAAGGACAGGTTTTCAGCAGATGTGCAGAGAGCTTCTCCATGGAAAGATAGACTACATTTGCACTGTAAGGTGGAGGTGTCAGATAATCGGTGTATGCATATGTATAAAGAAATTAGATGGGCTGAGGGTGGACTCAAATGGCCTGGACTGGCAGCTTTTGGGAAGGGATGGCTCAGAAAAGTTAGCTGCTTTTTCATGGAAAGAACGAATATATGATGAAAAGAAAATGTCTGCCAGCAAGCAGTTTTAGACTGAGAGATAGAAACTTGTGAGTAAGAGTGTATATAATTTGAAAAGGAAGAGGGGAAAGATGAAGAAGCAGGGAAAGATAAAAACAGAAATGAAGATCAGAGGAAGTAAAAAAGAAAAGTTTTGATCCACCCTTCTTGTTAAAGTTGATTCTCATTCTCCATTATGCAAGGGAAAAACTGATGGGTCAAGACCATTTTCTTCTTTCTCATTCATCATCCCTCTCTGGAATTTATCTTTAATCCCCAGATATTACAGAAATGAAAATAAACATATTATAAAAATTGAAATAGATAGATTGAAAAGTGTTGTTCCAGATTTTGGCTTTGAAATCTAGGTAGATTTCATGAGAATGATGGATGACATGTTATGGAATGTTTGCGAACCTATCACTTACGTGAGGCACAACCTGCCAGGCTTCACACATAGCATTGACCTCATGGGTCACCCTGTCATGGTGGGTTCTTCTGCAATGAATAACTGCAACTACCACCAATACCTAGTTAAAATACCCAACCTAAAGAAATGGACTCATGCATTTTTGTTTCCAAGCAAAATTATTTTTTGCTAAAGGTTGTGGGGAGAGATAAGCTAGAATTGAGCTGTGGGCTGTGGGACATGCCTGCAGAAGCACATGGCAGCACAAAGAAGCACATGGCAGCACAAAGGTGCACATGGCAGAACAAAGGAGGACATGGTGGCACAGAGAGGCTTGTCTCCACCAGATCCTGGGGGAGGAGGTGTCACATGGCAGACCCCTATGGAGAGGAGCCTGCCAGGAGCTGATAGATGAGTGAACAGCGAGTGATCATCCAATAGAAGGACATTTAGAAAGTGTGTTGCTGATGTAGCAACATGGGATAGGTCACATAGTGAGAACTGGCATGTAAGAAAATACTGTGCCTTGAAAAATGTATAAAACCAGCTCATTTCTTTTGAATAAACGATTCAGATTTCCTGCCAGTCTGGGTCCATATCTCGGTCGCTCACAAAAGGTAGCAGTAATACCGCATTATTTATTACATGTGTGCTGTCATACTTGACGACACACTAACCCTTTGGATATATTACAAATTAAATGAACTCTGCTGAAGAAAAAATAAAACAGCAAATGAAGACTCTTGGAGCCTGATGCCATGAGATGTTCATCAGCAGAGTCTGACTCAACAGTTTCCTAGTTAACTTTCAGAAGCATAGTGTCCTTCTAGGTGTATGTACCCTGCTGATCTTAAACAGAGCCCCTATCCATGTGCAAAATAACTACACAGGGCAGGGAAGTTTCTGTTGTATTTGGATTTCAATACAGGAATGCTGCTATCTGATAATAAATATAATAGAAGTTCTTCGTTTCTGCAGAGACTGCAGCTTACGAAGGGCTCTGTTACTGATCTGCTCAGTGTTATTTTTTAGAGACCTAAAAAGTACCTTGACTAGTCTTTAATGGCTTCTGTATTTACATTTCCCTGCAGATTCATTTAGTTGGCAGTTGTAGACATTTGTGCCTGATGTTGCATAATTTTTGTTTTTCTGACATAAAACACCCTGCTCATTTTTGTGAAACAAGTGCTCATTATCTGAGTCACCTGAATGAAACATTTACTTCACGACATCAGCCCACTAGATTGCCATACTCAGAGACAGTACATAATGAAGGATGGCCATTTGGGTTTTCTACCAGTCTAGCAGCCCAAAATGCCCTTCAGCTGCCAGAGACCTATGCTAATTCTCCATGGACTAAATTATATATCTTATACAAGAGCTAAGTAGACAAAATTTAAGCCTATAGATAAAAAAGTTATTCTTGCAAATGACCCAATGACAGTAATGAAGACATAGCCTCCACTCTTTGCATGGATCGCAAACATCATGGATAAGACTCTCCTTCAGCTGGGTGATTAGACTCCCAAAAACACTGTTATCTACAACCTGTTTTAATTTAAGAATTCCTCTGATTTTTCCAGCTTCCTGCTGCCCCTCCAGAAATCCACAGGACTCTGATCTATCAGACTTGTTCCACACCTGCTACCTCCACGTGGATGTTTCAGATGCACTGCAGAACCTATCCATAGTTTCTCTAGAGCTGAACTAATGACCTAAACACCCATTCATGATCAGAGGAAAGAAACAGGTACTGTTATGCTGTTATCTATTGTCCTATTACATACGTCTAATGTAGGACAGCAGAGCAGCACTCTGAGAGAACTTTAATTTCCATTGATTTCATTGAGAATGATTTGGTTGACCTGTTCTGGTGACAGCAACATCTGGACAGGTGAGTCCCACAGCCTATTTCTAACACTCTCCTAAAAGGTATTACCATTACTGAGAATACCTACACCATAACCAACACTCTTGTTTTTGGAAGTCTTCGCTTCTGTTATGTCATGGCCCCTTTCAGGTTTCAAAAAGATTGGTGGAAATGCTGGTCTCAGGCTGAAACTCTGTGCTCTTATAATCAAAGCACTTTCAAAATTTTAACTTAATAAATATCACAGCACTTCTCTGACACAGAATACTACATGTATTACTTTTATTATTGTGCTGATCACCAGTGAGTGCAAGGGGATATACTGCATTCCATTAATTTTTGCAGACTTTTTTTTTTTGCATTGATCTGTAGCAGGAAAAGAAAGAATTCTTTCTTGTCTAGATCACCAAGTGCTACTAATATATTTTTATAACAATAACTTTACTGTCCATGAGTGTTCCATACTTCTCCACTCATAAGAAGGCAGTGACCAGCACTCTGACTTGTCAAACCAGATAACTGGGATGTCACAAAAAGTCTCAGATTTTGGAGCAGCTCCTACATTTTTTTATGATAGACTGAAATGTAAACCACTTTATACTACATTTCAAAAACATCTGCCAGTTATATGTGTTTGACTAAGCTGTCTTCAAGTACTGTTTCAGACTTAGATCAACATTCCCCTTGTGGGGCAGAAATTTCAGCACCTCATTGCTATCTTCTGAGCAGCTGCAAACCACAGAACAAATGTACATTGTTTCCTCCTCTAGAGAGACATCTGCCTGATGGATAATAGCTCATGTCTGCTACTTCTCAGCCTGGTGGCCAAAATCTATGCCATGAGTTGGAAGATGTTATCTTCATAACCCAGTGAAAAGGTAAGCAGAAGAAATAAATGTACTCACAATTAGACCACAATAAAATTTGTGAATATAAAGAGATACAACAGAATTTCCTGGTAGCTCTGGTTTTCTGATATCTCACTGATTTGAAATGTTTGATTTTAATGTCAATTTGATATTGGTTTTGTAATTATCTATGTGTGTATGTGAAGCTCCCACTCAAAACAGTTTTTTGCCTGCAAAAGTTGCCAGTTACTACTGCCCTGAATACTTCTGAGCTATGTCGGTACTTATTGCACATATTTGCTCAACATTTTGTTAATTTTTAAATTGTTCAGATGAAGATTTTTATTTCTTTGTGTCATAGCACTCAGCACACCTAAACTGTAAAATATCAGAAGTTCTCCCATATAAGCAATATATAGGCAATATGAATGAAAATAATTTTCATTCATTAAGTTTCATGGCAATGAGTTTGATTTTCCAAAACAATACGAACATTATCAACAACACATGGCTTGCTCTCATAATGCTTTAATTCTATTCTATTATTTTTTTCAAGTCCGAAGTTTATTATGACACTAGTAGTGTGCAGCACTGTGTCTCAGGATGGGAGTTGTATTATTTTAATAATATTCATAAGAACTCATTATGCAGTCACTGTAGACAAAATAGTTTTTGAATAAAGAATTCTCTCTTTGTGTAACAGTTAGAAAAATAAAGATTTTTGTTGTAGGTGGAGACTTGGGATGTTCCCATAATGTACTTGCATTATGTAAGTAATACAATAGAATACTATTGTTGATGGTGTTGTCAAACTGAAATGTGAAGAAAGATACCTTTCTTCTCCATAAATTGTTCCAGTTAAAAACACAATGAAAGAGTATTTTACAAATACTCTTTTAGTCCAAAAGATTTTCAGATTTCTTGGTTCCAGATACAGAGAACTTCATGCCAGAGAAATTTTTAAGTTGGAGTCTTATAAAGAGTGACAAGTTAACACCTTTTTAATGATGAATTAATGGGCAGTAAAAGCACTGCAATTCCAGTATGTACAGAACCTTTTGTTTAAAGGCACAGATTCAATGAGCGTGGTTCTGTGACCTTTGTGGTACCAGTAAAGGTTGGGTTCAGTGCAGGCAACATTCAATCAGTCTTTCAAGGTTAACTACACATGCCAAGCTGGGAAATGAAACAATTACTAACAAATTTTATGGGTATATTCTGTCAAATTTAAAAGGCAATAAGAAGTCTAAATTAAAAGTATGCCTCAAGAAAGTACCCAAAAAGTAAAAAAGAAATTAGGAAATTTGGATTGGTTTTTTTGGTTTTTTCTTCTTCCTGAAGTTGTCATTCTGAACTAGGCACTGAAAATATTGGTGGAACTAAAAAAGGTATGTGGGAGACACCACATACTGTTGGAGGGAAAAACCCACAATGGAAAGGGCAGAAGTGCTAAGGAAGGATGACATCAGTCATCACCTGGGCAACATTGACACAGTGAATGTGAATGATTAATTACACTGTAATTAAATTTTAATTAACTTTACCCTGCTTTCCTTATTTTAGAACATTAAATAAACTTTATTTTATGGTATTTGCTAAACCAATAAGCAGAGTCTAGAATTCTGCTCTAATTAAAGTCAGCAATATGGCAAAACTGTGTGCAAAACATAAATGTTTCTTTGTAACTTAAGTAGTTTCTTGTCTTTTCTAACACTTTTATTTTTTTTTTAATACTTCCCATTAGTGGCAGTACATTGAAGTCTCAAAAAATATTTTATCATAATCTTGCATATTTCAGGAAAAACAGCAAAGGTATTTTTCACATAACTAAATGATTTCCCAAAATTCACATGCACATTTCTTCCCTGTGCAACTGGAAACACACTCAAAGAAATAATAACAGCTAGAGCAGGAAGTTGAAAAGAGCAGATCTAAAGTTGCTGTTTAAAAGGTTTGCACCAGGAGTAGAAATATCTGATATTGGAAAAATATATTTCTGTGTATTTGTGGGCTGATTCTCAGTCAATGAATTTCACCCAGTGGATCCTCTGAGATCTTTCAAAACTGTGTTTTTGCATGTGGTAGAAAAATATTAAATTCTAAAATTTATATTTTGTCATTTTGGAGTAAGCAGAATTTTGCCATTGGCTTCAACTCTGGATGAGCAGTGATACAAGCTATTAAAACATTAATTTTTTCCCCTTTAAAAAAATCTCCTTTATTAGAAATCAAATTTCTTTAACAAAATATATTCCATTTTAAAAACGTCACTGGATAACTCCATACAGGATGTAGTTCCCAAAGAGAAATCAAGACCAGCCTCTAGCCTGCATTCAAGATTAGCACTCTGCTTTGGCTTTCCTAAAGATCTCCCCACTCCAAACTTGTGAATGTATTTAAAAACTCTCTTTCTTTATTTTTGGGGCTTTATTTTTCTGCCTCAAAATCTCAAGTAAATGCAAATAAAAATAAATTCTTAGTCAAGAGAATTCTTGTTTTCAAGCCAGCTATTCCGTCTACATTTCTAAAGACTATTATCTTACTCTAACTTACTTTATGATAAGTAAAGGTCTGGCTGTCCAGTTATGCCTGTGAAAGGGGAAAGCTCTGCTGTATTTGTTTTGTAACTGATGACTGGAGAAAGCCCCTTCCTTTTCTCTACTGCTTTTCCTAGTTCACCAGTGTGCAGGAGCAGCACCTTGTTGCTCCAGTTATCTACAACAAATCAGCACTGCTGTATGCCTGGATTCCTCCTCTGTTCTTCTTATCTGCCTGCTCTACTGGTCCCCTTTACAGGCATAATTATAATTAAGTTATATATCCTGTTTCATATGCCTGGGCAAAGTAGATAATCTTCTGATCTCATATCCAGCTAAGACAGAGGTAGAAGAATTTTAAGGGAAGAAGAGAATAATAAAAAGTGTGGAGGTCAAATCAGTCAAGTCAAAGTACTTCAGAGGGAAAAAACATCGCATTTGAAACAGGCAATTGGAACAGCAGGAAAACATACTTATTTCTTAGAGTATGAGCTGGCCCGTAGCAGAAGAGGTTACTCAGACAGAAGGTGGAACACAGCTATAGGGGAGAGAAAGACAAATTCTTGCTGATGTCAAAGTCCTTGGTTTTCATTTCACTAGCAAGGAAAAAAGATGGCAGTGATATGTGAAAAAAAAAAAACCCACAAGTTTTTGATGACCTGCTACTTATTTTTCAACATGTTCACTTACTATCAGCTAATTGAGGAAGGGGAAAACTGACACAATTCAACAAGTGAAATATAAAAGTTCAACCTGACACCCGTTCAATTTTGACTTTTGCAATAACATAAAGTAACAAATGCACTTAGGTAACATGTTTTTTTTAAAAAAATTAAAACATTAGTGAAAACTGTTACACCTTTCTACATAGTTACTTGTATATTCCTTTGTCTCCCAAGGGATGTCAATCGAATTTCAATTTATCAGCTCTCCATTTCTTTTTGTATTACTCTGATGTATAGATTAACCTATCAGACTCAAACCCCGAGGCTTTGACCTCTACTCTCCGTTAGGTACTTCAGGATTTTCTTCTGCAATGGCATCTACACAAAACCTGTGGTGGAGAGGTTGTGGTGCAGTTAGGGAAAGCTAATTATAATTAATTAATCAATTTATTAATGCTTTGGAACATTCAAGTTCTTTGATGGCTCCCTAAGTAACCTCATTATCTTATTTTCATTACCTTTCTCTTGTCTATTCCCTTCTTTATTTTTGTGTCAGATCTGCTTTCTGCATCTAGTTTGAAATTAGATTCTTCAAGGCAGGGACAATGTCAGACCTTGTTTGTACAGTAGCCAGTGTGTTTAGGCCTTATCCTGACTGGAGCTTTTAGACACAACTGTAATTAATTATCATTTACAGCTGAGGCATAGGAATGTTAAATGCCTTGTTCAGGGTGTCAAAGCAAGTCAGCTGCAAATGAAACCCAGATGGCATCTTTCTTTACTCCAACTGAAAGACCACTGCTTGTTCTGAGGGACTTCTGCACTGAAATTAATGTTCTAAAGTATTACAAAATATTCCCAAGAAGAAGGATGGTGGTTTTTATTTCCACAGACTTCTCAGAGAAAAAGGCCTCAGATACCTCTTATGTTAAAATACAGATCTTTTTTAATCTATAAGTACAGAAGCCTCTGGTTGCCATAAAATAACTTCTTGCCTATTCTCAATCAAATCTCTTTGTTTTATTCTATACAAAAAAATTTCAGTATGGCGTGGAGCTACAACAGATTTAGAAGATTGAGAGAATGTGATATAAAAATATGGCCCTGAAGAGGGGACTGGCAGTTTCTGGGGTAGATGTCTTGTACTGAAGGGGTATCACAGGTAGGAGTGGCTGCTCTTGGATACACCTTTGCAACATTTAAGACTACAAAAACTCATACAGAATATGCCTAATTCAGGAATTGACTCTTATCTGTTAGTAGGTTATTTCTATACCTTCAAGAATTTAAAACAATAAAAGATGATATATATTCAGCCAAATCCTTCATACTTCAACTTTGAATTCACTGAGCTACATAGTTGAATAAATTCAGCTGTAGCCTTTATAAATCATGGACTACAGACTGCCATAATCAGATCTTTTCTATTGTTTCTACCATCAACAACAAACTTGAGAGAGGGACATGGCTGTAGTGTTCTTACTAATTAGTTGGAAGGAGACAGACTTGTCAAAGGCTTAACAACAAATAAATATATATGAAAATTACTGAGTTTATGTGCATCTGCATGAGTGACTGTCATGTGGTGTGTTTTTTCAGGGATGGGGTGGAAATGTTCTTTGATCAAACCAGTTATGGAAAAGAAACATTATTTAAAACAAAGCTTTCAAGGAAGTTTTAGGAAAAGCATAAAGATTTTATGAGAATTCTTAAGTATCTGTGGATCCTAGGTTATAAAACAATAAAGAACCTGTACAAAACACCTTGAAATATGTGAATAAAATTAATTGTGAAGCTAAACTTTAGATACAGAGATTATATTTAACACCTGCAGTGGTAATGAAATAGACATTAAAATCTGCATCTGAAAAAACAAAACAAAACAACACAAAGACCAAAATAAACCCTTTCTTAGTAATTTGCAGATATCTAAATTCATCAGGTGTCTCCTTTGGTGTTTTGAAACTCCCTAGACTCCAGTGTTTCTCCAGTGGGCGTGTCCAGAGCACTCTGCCCTGCAACTGGGAAGATCCTGCCTCTCCTCAAAGTGTTGGTTTACCTTATTCAGCATGACATAACCCAGTGCTAACATACCTGAAAGTTCAATATGTAAGAGAGATACTGTGGCTACACAGGTCTTTTAGTCCCAAATGAGAGTGCTTTTTTGAATATCATCTGACGTTATCCTAACACAGCACACTTTGTTTGGCATCATGGGTTGGCTTTGAAGCATGTGAATTGCATTCCATTCAAATGAAAATAAATCAGCATACATGGTCTAGGAGTGCACCAAGATTTACATATCTGAAGTTAGAGGAAACTAATGGTTTGTAAGATACAGCTTACTGTTACCTCATTAGCTTGGAGTATGCACATTTGAGTCTTCCCACTTGAATGCTGAAATCTGCCAAGAATGCCTTATTTGATCCTAATCTGACTCTCCTGATATTCTCTGACATGGCCAGGATGCTAAAAAAAATCTACTTTTCCAAACAAAAGTGCTACTGAATATACCTTATATATTAACAACTATTTCTGCTCTGTTTTTTTTGTTTGAGGTTTGTTTTTCCTATGATAGCTGAGGGAAGTTATTTCAGAAACCAGGGTACCTACTTCTGTGTTTTAGCTAACTAATTACAGGAATAATTGTTCTTGTAGTCAGACTCTCTTCCTGAAACTGGAAGGAATTTACCCTGGCTACATCATGACAATGAATATATTTCTAGTTCCAAACAATGAATTTCTGCTGAAAAAATCATGTCTGTCTAATACTTAGCCCTACTGAATAGGCTCCACAGCTTGACACAGATTTTTAACTTCAGTGCTAAAAACCGCCACGTCTCATTGCCTACTCAGTATTGCCTCTCTCCTTACTCCTGTATCACAAGACCATTTCATATATGAATTTATTTTGTTTTCCTAGTTCCTTAGGTAATTTCTACTCACAGAATCTCAAACACAAGCCAACTTTTCTTTTACAAATTACAGCCTTCTACTAATACTCCGTTAAACATATTCAGTCTTATTTTTGGGTCATTTTCTTTATCCTCCCTATTTCTCTAAGTTGTGGCTACTTCCATCCCTTCTTTATAATCTTTCTTTGAAGGTATTTATAGACTCGTATCATGTCCTGCATAAATCTTTCCTATTCTCAAGTATATAAAATTAGATGCCTCATCTCTTTGCTTACATCTTTTTGTTCAATGTACAGCTCTTGTTCTCACTGCCATTTTTTTGCATTTCACACGTAAATTTAGTGGCTTTTACATAAAAAATTTATGTGGAATTTACTCTTGCTAACCCTGGCTAGATGCCAAGTGCCCATCAAAGCTTCTCTTTCACTCTCCTCCTCAACTGGATAGGGGAAAGAAAATAACAATGAAGGGCTCATGGGTCAGAATAAGGACAGGGAGACATCACTCACCTATTACCACCCTGATAAAAAAGGTCAAAATAGATTTGATTTTCCCAATCAAATCAGAGCAGAATAATAAGAAATAAAACCAAATCTTGAAGCACCTTCTCCCCACCCCTCCCTCTTTCTCAGGCTGAACTTCACTTCCAATTTTCTCTACCTCCTCACCCCCCAGCAGCGTAGGGGGACCGAGAACAGGGGTGGCAGCCTGTTCATCACACATTGTATCTGCCACTGCTCCCTCCTCAGGGAAAGGACTCTTCACACTCTTCCCCTGCTGTTTCTCCCACGGGAGACAGTCCTTCATGAATTTGTAGTTTTACATTAACTGGTCCAGTATGAGTCCCCTTCCACAGGGTGACACGGTGCATGGGGTGGCAGTGGAAAGAGTGCCGCGTCTGTCCCAAAAGCATTCCTTGTCAGAGCAGCCCGGGGGTGCCACGTAAACACGCTAGGACACACTCTGACACACCAGAATCGGTGGATACACATAGCCACTCACACATACAGAGCCAGATAGCTTCTGCAGCGTTGCCACGGACAAAGAGGGGGGAGGGGTCCTTTGCATAGAGTTCCAAGGGGTTTATTGAAGTCCACACCCAAAGTGAACCAAGGACAAAGAACCCAGAACACTGAGGGGTCCAGAGTTTTACACAGGGTGGTAACAGGGGCAGGCAGAACATCAGAGCCCAATCATCTGAGGGCCAAGGGGTGGAGAGGATGTGGGGTGTCAGAACAATGACCAATGGGGAAGGAGAGGGGTGGAACAAGGGAACCGGGAACCAGTGGGGTATGAAGGAAAGGAGAACTACCTAGAACATGGACTTAAAAGGGGTGAAGGGGGTGGTAAGGCAACAGGCCAACCAACTGAGAGTAATTAACATAGGGAAGCAAGGTTTTGTGGGATCTCGCCATGACCTGAAGGGTGGTCTTAGACCTCTGAGCCTGCCCACCTGCAGATCCCCACTGTTTTGGGGCCCTGTGGCTCTTTGGTCAATCCTCTGGTAGACTTAACCACCACAACAACAGAGTGTAATTCTTCAGTAACCAACTACTCCAGTGTGGGTTCTCTATGGGACCAGAGATCCTGCCAGGACCTTGCTGCAGCATGGGGTCTCCCACAGGCTGCAGGTGGATCTCTGCTCCGCCATGGATGTCCATGGACTGCAAGGAGACAGACTACTTCATCAGGGTCCTCGTGATGGGCTGCCTGGTGAAGCTCCTCCCCCTCCTTTTTCACTGGTCTGCAAAATTGTTTCTCATATAGTCCCACTCACTCCTCTCTTCCCTACTGTTGCTGTGCATTTTTTCCCCCTCACCTTTCTTAACTGCGTTATCCCAGAGGTGCTACCGCTGTCACTGCTGGGCTCAGCCTTGGCCAGTGCTGGGTCTGTCTTGGAGGTGGCTGGCATTGACTCTGTCAGACTCTGGGAGAGCCTCTGGCAGCTTCTCACAGAGCTATCCTTATAGCCCCCTTACTACCAAAACCTTGCCATGCAAGACCAATAGACCTTTCAACCTTTTGAAAAAAAGATTAAATAATTTTGAATCTCTGTACAGCTAACATTCCATCTCTCAGGCTAATCCATATCTGAAAGACCACAGAGAGAGGAAATACTTAGATAGTATTTATATAATACTCCTTTCAATCCTTAAGTGATTTCCAGAAAGTTATAAACAGGTAAATCTGTCCATAGATTATGGTAATTTGAGTCTAGTATTTTTTTACCTGTATTTCTGAGGAATGGATATTATTCAATCAGGTTCCACATGTCTGCACTCCTTTGTCTGTCTGCTCCTCTCCAGTAATTCTCTAATCTGCTGGCAGTTTTAGTTTCAGACACATTTGAGAGAGGAGTAGAATCATGATAAGTATGTTATTTCTTTAAGATTGATGAAAACAAGCGATTGGGTAGAAAAGATGGAGAAAGTTACTAACTTTATCTTCACAAAGAAGAGAGCTTTACAGTAAGATAGCGCAGTTTTATTAGGCACCAGTTTGCATTGGTGGTTTCTGTCTCACAGTTTCCCTAGTATTTGGTAATGCAAAACCCCTAAACGAAGTTTTCCCAGTGCCTAATTTTCTTAAATGCAGCTGTTCCCTGTGGATTCTCTATGCTGTAAAAAGGCATGAGTTTATTCTGCAATCTAGTATAATTCAGTTAAGAATTATCAGTCAACCCCAAGACACAAATCTACTTGCAATCAAGCTATTTATTATTTCTTGTGATGCTTGTTATGTATATTTGTCGCCCCTGTTCTTTCTTAGGTTTGCTACTTTTCAGATAACTGTCATCTACCCTTTTTATTTTTTTGTATTCTCCTTTGATTGATAACTATGTTGACTCTCCCCTCAAATGAAACTTTGCTTCAGACATATTGTCCCCACATTTTCTCTGTTGTGCTGATATTTGGAACAGACGCCAACCATTTGCTCCTGCTTGATACCTTGTCTGTTCCAGCGCCCCAGTTTCTGCCCCACTCGATCCACGCTAATTAGCAAAAGAAATGGAAGAGGTGTTTGCTTTTTAAAGAAGTTGAACAATTATTCTACTTTGATTCTTGCTCACCTTCTGCCCTTAGTTTCCATCTTTGGGTGTTTTATATAGAATGTAAACCCTGATTGCAAGTACATACATTCCCCCCTGCTTTTCTGTGGAAATCATTTTTTGCATGATCGAAATTGTAGCAGAGTTAAACAGCCAAAACATCTGCATTTCATGGCAAACAGGATTGCTGAAAATTTTCAAGTTTGGAGCTAGACTAGCTAATGAAAGTAACTCAAGAGATGAGTTTGGACTTAAGCCAACACTCTCAGGGACTCAGAGTTAGGTACACGAAAGGACACTGGCACTAATTGCCACTGCAGGTGTCTAACTCCAAGTTGAAGTCTCAGGTTGCTTGCTAAGGCTTAGCACTTCAGGCTCAAGCTGCTGAGGTTATCACCTGTAAATTTCTTCCTGGATGCAAGGACTAGATGCTGGATATGCATAGAAGAACTTACATTCTGGCAGTGCAGTTTCCATTTAATTTTTACATAGGTCTGTCTGCCCAGCATGCTGACTACAATGTTTTCAGCACAAGTTTCCATTAAAGGTCTTGACCCTGAACTTGGAGCCCAGTATTTCAGTATATGTAACAGAGTGCTTAAAAGACTAGGAACTGCAATCTGGCACATCAGTCTTCTATGAGGATTTAACTTTGAATACTAAACAGACAGTCGCCCAAAAGTGACATCTGCAATGGCCTTTGGGTACATTTCAGACCTGAAACTTTACCAAACAAGACCCACAGGACTCCTCTGTCAGTTCTTTCAGCATCCTACAAGTTCGTCTACATTTAGAAGCAGGAATGGGATATGTGGTGCTTCGCTGATCTAGCTCTTCATGCAGCTGGATGGCACTCCGACATAGAGTTATGCAACCTTACAAACTCAAGCCCCCTACAGCCCATACCCTCTATATGGCCACACTTTGCAGCTTCACAGCTGTCACTTTGAAGCAATATCTACCCCAGCTGCACAAAGGGACTGAAAAATGGACAAAAACTATCCAAACACAAATCCATTCTTAAAAAATAACTTATCATTACTTGAGGAACCTGTAGTTACTATTCACCTATGAGTTTAACTGGCTCAATTCATAAAGTAATTTGAAGAGTTTTAAACTTAAGTGAGAACTGTCAGTGTCAATTGTGTCTTTGTTATTATTTCTGATGCAACAACTCAGTCATGTTCTACCACATGCACCTTCCCTTGGGCATGGCATTGTGCACCCATTCCATATTTATCCTTTACGAAGTGATTTCCTAAGTCCACATTTGGTGCTTGATTTCAGAGTCAGACACAATAAATATCCACAACTACAGGACTGCTGAAGAAGACAAGGATCAAGAAACAGCAAGGGACCAAAACTAAGCCAGCTAGTAGGAAATATGGTTGTATGCGGAGTGTCACCCATCTTCTCAGTTTAAGCACTGACCCCAGAGTTTATGTGAGAATGGCAGTCAGGGCCTCAAGTGCTCCTGCTGCCCCAAAAGTAGTTTTCCATTGAACAGTAAATTAAGTAATTTCTTGTGGGAGAATGACAGATGGTTGTACAACCATTAGACTTACACATAAGCTTCCTTGTGCTCATGACATCATTTAGTGCTTTTCTGTTCTCACCTCCCATCCACTGTCCATAATTTTCATAGGAAATATGTGGTGGCTGGTTAGCCTGTGGCACAAGGGACAGAGAGAGCTCTTGGTAAGATGGTCTCTGGTGCCAAAGACTTACCGGTCATGGTGAGGGAAAGAAGCCTCTCCCAGAATGCCATGTTCTGTTATGGTAATCTACCCCAGTTCTGCTTCCCTGGTTAGCTCTTGGTGTTAGCCACCCCCCCCCCCCCGTATTTAAGCCTGAGTCATCCCATGATCTGGGTCATTTGCCTCTGGAAAGTTTCGTAGGTAGTAGCAATAAACTGCTTTCTGTGGAAATCTATGCAAGGGCCCTTCCTATCTCTTTGCCGCTGACTTAATTACTGAAGCTGTCCATGCATCTGTGTGTGCACATGTGTGTGAGTATATTGAGCTGATCCTGCTGAGAGGTTTCACTGTAGAGATGCTGTTTAGAGATCACTGCACATCGCACTCTGGCACAGGACCCCACAGAGCTGGCGAGGGACAGTAATAGAAATGTATGTAGTCACTGCACAGTTTTTTATGCTCAGACATTTTTATGGATATCTCTGAATTCGGATGACAAACAGTTTGTAGGACTCCGATTTGTTATTTATTCATTAATTTTGAATTTCAGTTGAACACTGTGGATCTTTATAATTAGCCTACCCAAGTTGATCTCAGTTCTAAAAGTGGAAAATTATAATACTTAGTCTATAAACATGAATTTTCTGACTAGAACAGAGAGGTCCAATAATTTTCAGAAGTAAAAATTTTTAATTGTTCTCATTTTGGGTGTAAATGCCTAAATTCTTCAAAAATAGCTTTTCAGATCCATATCTCTTTTTTCATATTTATGTGCTTCAGAAACTTGATAACCCTCTCATACTTGCTTTTATTGCCAAGAGCCAGTAACTTGCTTTTAAATCAGTGCTGTACTGTCCAACGTATCTGTATTCCAGCACCTAGTCGTCTCCTTGGGAATTTGTGAGATACCAGGCTGCAGGCAAGGTCAGAGCATATCCTCAGTATTAGGTCCAAAAGGACACTCTTTCCTATATTTTAAAAAATCTTACTGGGTTTCCTGGATTTCAAATTGAAATAGATGTTCAAGAAAATTTTTACCCAGCATCAATACTTTGTCTGAACACAGAAACACAGAATTAATACTTTGAAAATCCTCTTGGCAGAAGAGTGTTTATAAGTACTTTGGTACTGCAACAGTGGTTGCAGGAGAGAAGGATTTGTTGGCATATCACCTGTAGCTTTGGAAATACCTTTTATATCTGCATAATGGACATGACTACACTCTTTAATCTCTTTAAAATTTTGCCTTTGGTGCCCAAGCACAATTAGTGAATCTTCAGTACTTTCCATGGCTGAGATAACAAAGTTGTCACTAGAAATAAGATGGATTCCAGTAGTGACCACAGTGATGCTGCCTGGCACTCCTAGATAATGCTCTCCCCTGAGAAGCCTTACCCTAGTAATTACTTTCCTCTCCCTTTTGTCAACCTATTTGAAATCTATCACTTTTAATGAGTATTTATCTCCAAGTCAGTAAATCTGTATTAGGTAGCACTTCATATAATGTCTATAAACTCTATCCTATCTACACAGGCTTCATTCCTACAATTTGCTCCATGTTGACCGAGCCCTTTGTTCATGCAGAGCCCCTTGGACTCCACCACCATTCCATATGGATCTAAGACTCCATCTGCATGGATAAATGGTGAGATCTGGGTCAGTAATTACAACATAGAAAGTGATTAGATTTTTTTAAAGCATTGACTATTTTTAATAAGCTTACTTTTAATTATTAATTGGAATCCCCCTAAATATTCGCATATTGATTCCCTTGTATGCCTGAATATTATGCCTAGAATCTATGAAAAATTAATTGGCCAGATTTTTCCCAGTTCTTTCTTCCTGCTGTATAGGGTTATTTTTAGTCTCTGAATCCCTAGCTTGATTAACATTATCTGCAAAAGTTCAAAAAGTCTTTTGGATAGTTCCTTAAAATATTCAGGTGCACCATTTTTAAATGTCCAGATGCATCTTAATTTTGTGCAATAGTAATTAGTAAGCAGAGAAATTATTAGAGGGCACATTAAGAGAGATAATCATCAAAGATGTTCAAGTCAGTGAACTGCAACTTGCAGGGTCAAGTACTGTCCCTACAATTAGAATCTGCATATTTTTATTAGTATAAACAAAGCTCATGACTGCTTTTGTCCTTTGAATTATTTAGCCCCAGTCAGGACAGAGGCCTTGTTGTTCTTGGTAAAATACAGAGGAGGAAACAATCCTTCTCAACAGGCTCAAGTTCATCATGAAAGTTGCACGTGATTAAATCATTAATTTGATAGATATTCCAGGTAGGGAAGGATTACAGCCAAGAAAAGGGCTATCTCCTTAGGAAAAAAGCTCTTACTGAATCAAGGTGGAAACTTTGGGACAATGACCAAACCTTTTAATTTGTTGACAAGGACTATCTTAGCAGCTCCTGACACAAATAGAGCTCACTACTGTTTTCAGTCTGCAAGGAAAGTAGTCAACTGTGGTGGTGGCAAATGGAATCCATGAAGGAATACTGCAAAAAACCGCTGTGACACGTGTATGTTCCACCTGCAAAGAATGATCAGCCAAAGATCATAACCTCTGCAGATGAACAGCAGACAATGTAATCACCTTCAGTGTGAGGAGAAGACAAATATGGGGCCAATGGTTTTTCATTTTTAATTGCTTCGTGCATATTTGGGAAAGGTCCATGTAAGGAAGATCATCTGTCTTCTCTGCTTTGCCATGGTCCACACATGGATGCAATTGTATTCACACAGCAGTTTGCAAGCGCAAGCCTGTAAATACATTTAGTAAGTTACAGGCAGACATAAACTAAAACCATGTGTATTTGCTTTTGAGGCAATCAGCTTCAGTAGTGTTGTCAGCACCTCTGAGAGCCCGCCCCAGGTGTAGATGACCTTATTCACTATAAACACATTCAGTGAAATAATTCTGATGTTATCCATTTATGAGGATGTTAAGAGGCACAACACCGCCCAGTTCTTAGGTGTTTCACTGAGGAATTTTTGGAACCTGATTACACGGGAAGGGCTTTCACTGGAAAATCTTGAAGCAATTTTTCTAGGATAAATTTTTTTGCTGTTATAAATGAAGATTTATTCATGAAGAGACAGATTTAGCTACAAGCAGTAAGCAAGTGTAAAGATTTTTCCTTGCTTCAGATGTCAAACTAAAGCCTTATTAGGACAGGCACTGGCCTCTGGATGGCAGGACACTTGATTTTGGAAAAATCAGAGCTATGAACTAGTAATCTAGACTCAAATCATCAAAAGTAGTTTCAGCAACGTGAAAGCCTGTAGAGCTCCTATGGGTTCCACTGAAAAAGGTTTAGGTTTTTAGGTTCATGAAGCAATCAAGGGAAAGTTTCATCTCACCAAGAGCATAGACATCTACATTTATCAAAATATTTCACAAGATCCCTTCCTACTGATATAGGTTTATTACTAACAGGGCATGTGGGGTTTTTAACAACTGTTTTTAAGCATATAATGTTCTGTGACTGCAAATAGCCTAGAGGAACCCAAATCTACTCTGTACTAAATATTTTGATAACTTCTTAAAAATTGATCACATATTTCATGTAGAAGAATACTCCCTCTTAAAAAGGGCAAAGATTGACCTTCATTGTTCTCTTTTACTGTGGACTTGCCTTTACCCCATAAATATGTCATTATTCTTTGTCACATGTACAATGATCTTGACTCTCGGCGTTTTAATTAATTAATTAAATTTATTGACTAGAAGCTCAAACTTTGTGTTATTGCATTGAGTAAACATTACTTTAATTGTATATTAAGTAAACATCTTCCCTTTCCTTTCAGCAGGTTCATCTTCAGTCAAATAGCCCTGCTTCTCCCTTCCCAGCCTCAGATCCTCTTGTTTTCTTCATATATTCCCCTTAGTCTATCCCAGTTCCTTTGGTGAGGTGTTGAGGAGCAGAAGTGTTTGGGGACACTGTGTGATGGTTAATTTCAGATCCTCAGCTCTTCCTGATGTTGCTCTGCTCCAGAATGGATTGCCATGGGCTACAACCTCTTTGGGGTTTCCCTGACGTGAGTTTCCTGTGAGCCTTTGTCACTCAGAGGTGACCTCCTCTGACACAGAGCTCCTCCTTCCAGTCCTGCATCTTGAGCTATTCCTCCAGCAATGTCTCCTTCAATGCATCTTCTCAATTTCTTCTTCCCCACAGCAGCATATAGTACTTTTGAAACCTGCTTTAGCAGAGGAGCCATGTGCTTCTGTGACTTGCTGAATTTTTACCACATGATGGAGTGCTAACACTTGTTTCAGGGCAGCTGAGCCCAGCTGGGGACAGCATAAGATAATTTGTGGCATATTCCCTCAGAGGACAATCTGCACCATCTTGTCAAAACCCTGAAACTTCTGTCCAGCGCTTCAATAATGAAGTTTTGTATTTTTTTTTTTTTAAAGGGCATTTATAGAAGTTAGAAAAGACTTGAAGAAAAAGGGGGACAGAAGACATTTGAAAAAATTAGAGAAATCAAGAATTCAGGAAAGAGGATTTTAACACGGGTCTTGAAGATAAGGATATCATGTAAGTACCTGAAAAAAGTTCCAATTTGGTAAACACAAGACCTAAACCACAGCCAGAGCTCAAATGATGAGTTGTGGACAGAGAAACATAAAGCTAAAGATTCAAAGGCTCATTAGCAAGAAAGCTGAAATTATTTGAAATTATGGTCCACCAAACCACTACTCTTTATCTCTTGCCTTCCTCTTGATATGCATTTCACACCACAGGTAAAGGGTTAAATTGTCAAAAAGGGCTAAGGTTATGACTTCTGATTTTAAAGTAAACTTCCTGCCAGTTGCCTCTTATTCCCCAACCTACAGTACACTATATCTCAATGGAAGAAAACTGAAGCAGAAGATAGATGATAGAAATCAGTGAGGCGAATAGTACAGCTGAAGGGACTTTCCCTTGATATAAGATGTTTGTGGTGTAATTTCTTTTTCAGAAGGAGTTAAAAGGACACTGACAAAATTCAAGTATATTTTGTTGGTGAGGGCATCTGGCCAAGAGACCTCTCCTCAAAACCTTCTTTCATCTGAATTTACATTCTTCATGAAATATAACCATGGATAGACATATAACCACAAGTCTATCTGCAAGTCAGAAGTTCACATCTCACTGTATCATGGGTAATTGCTGATATATTAAAAAAACCAAGGTGAGGCATTAGAGAGGATAATTAAAAAGTGAGTATCATCCCTTGTTTAGGGTGCTCTTCCACTGCAGGAAAGATCTCACATTAAATCACAGCTGGAAGAAGGCAAAGGAGGAAGAAGAATTTAATATATTCCTGATTTGAAACTGTACTTTTCAGTCTGTCATTGAAGGGGAAGGAGAATCTCTCTGTCTTTTGATGGATAGACATGCTGTGCAAATGATTATTGTGATGGATTTGTCAAGCAAAAAAGGTGGAGGAACACATGATTTGTGAATCTTTTGCAAACCTAAGCGTGAATTGGAGCTTCAAGAAATTCAGCACTGACTAGGGAAGAGACATTTTGCTCGTATACACCTATCGAAACTTGGATACCAAAAAGACATCACTGGAGAAAACTTAGTCTGTCGTAGACTCTTGATAAATTGAAGGAATTTTAAGTGCTAATGATAAGTATTAAACTGCATGCTCAGAGACTTATTAAGGCCTCTAAATGACTCTTGAAAACCTACCACAAAGTGGTAGGTACAACAGGCAGCCATAAGATACAAATAGAATAGAGTTTTTAAGTGACATAGTATATAGACAGAAAAGGGATTACTTAGTGAAGAAGACAGATGGAGTGAACAATTGAATGACATTTACTAAACAGGAGAGGAAAGCGATAGGGAAAAGGGACAGCTGTAATGAACACATACATGTAGAACGGTGTGCTAGATTTAAAGGACATCTGGTGTAAGGGACAGCTGAAGTGTATGAGTGACATGCCCTAGATATACGGTTGGAAGTTCTGTGCCTGAATGACAGCTGGCTTAGCTATTATGGGTGACATGTCCTCCACAGAGGAATACAGTGCTGGATACAAGTGACAGCTAGTGTGTACTTTATGAGTGAAATATCTCTGTTACAGCAGGCAAATATGAGGAAAAATTATCTGGGGTGCCTGAGCAACATGTTCCTCACCAAAGAAGGAAGAGTTACACACAGCACAGAGATGCAATGCATAGGTAACATGAGCCAGAAGGGGAAAAGAGCAGTGAGGGGACCAGTGCAATAGGACCAGACTGGATTAAAGAATCCTGGTGAGAAGGAGACATCCTAAGTGCAATATATGACAGGAGTGTACAATTGATACATCCCTGGCTGAAAGTGCTGCCAGTGGCCAAAGCTGATAGAGTTGGCAGCTGGCCACAGCTAACACTGATGTAGCCATAGTCCTTGATCTTTCTGGTGTTCCCCTGAAGTGGGTCAAATTTTCCATGGGGATTTCTTTAATCATAAGCATAGTTTTTAATGGTGTCACTGTATTTTGTCATTATTTGGACATTTTTAAAGAAATAATTAAGATACATCAAAGTAGTCCACACTGTACTACTTGGCAGTCATCTTTCAACTGATTTTTTTCCAGTTGATACTCTGCTACAAGGGTGGATAAGTGAAGACACTAGTTTTTGGTCTTCATATTAATTCCCTCACTCAACAGCATATTTCTGAAGACTCATGTAACTGCTCTGTGATCATGAGGCAGGAAGCCCTCATTATGATCAGTGATATTTGAAAAGAGTCCTTATTTTTCTGAGACTCTTTCTCTCCTTGTGTGTATGTCCAGTCAGTACTAGCCCACAGATACTTAGGTTCTCTTGTCTTATATTTTATGTATCCATATATCCAAAATTGCATGTATGTATTTATATAGATATATATTTATATCTTTTTATATACAGGGTTTTGTGTATCATGAAGAAATATAGAAGAATTTTCCATACAGTGAATTATTATAGATAAACACAATCAGAAAAAGACTATAGAAGTTCGAAAGTCATCAATCAGAGATCCAGACTCATGAACGAGGCTTAAAATCTATGGGATGTAAATAACAAATAAAAACTGTATGAGGCTACATTTCATTCCTCCAAATATGAGGGTATTCTCAGGCTTGTACCCTTCATACTGAGGACTAGAAACGTCTTTTCTTTTAATGAAAACACCAAGCCCCAGTGAATTGCATGACTTCAGGAGCCAGGGATTAAGAAAAATATGAAACATCATTAGACATATAATAAAATCCCTATGATAGAATCACCTGAACTGGCAACAGTAAGGCAGAAGGCCAACTTTAATTTAACCCTGGAGTGTGATGCAACACAGTCCCACAACACAGGTCACATCTGTGAGGCAGAACTTAGCTCTCAAGGATACTCAAATTCTCTTTTATTGAATATTCTTCGTAAGTATATTGCAGCTTTGGCCTCTGAGAAGACTTATGGAAAAAAATACTGCAAAGTATAACATTGTAGAGTGCCATATAGGAACAGACAGGTTTTAAAATGGTTAGTCAACCAGTGTTTCCACACAAATTTCACCAAACACTGTTACTGGCGATCATCTTATGCACTTATTAAAAGAACAATGCTTCTTCTTACAGCTGGGAATAGCTTTTGTGTTGAACTGAATAGATTCTATGAACCTAAGGCTCAGGTGTAGAGAAGTAAATGAAACTCTGGCTGTTTTCTCCCAAGTAGATAGGAAATGGCCAGATCCTGGGCATCCTGCCTACATCCACATATTTGGTAATTAGAATAAGTAAAAAGGAAGCAGTAGTGGCTTTTTGTTGACACAGTTATCAAAGGGTTCTTTGGAGCTCAGAGGTGCCTGCTAGAAGTAGGATGTGCTCCACAGCTGCCAGGCAGGTGAGCACTATGCAAGACTGTGTTTAGTAATGGGTAGCACCAATTTATCTGTAAAACTCAGAGGCCTCTCCAGGGCCTCTGAGCAGTGGGAGCTCACAGTGCATCATGCCTCTTTGAATTTCTAAAGCAAACAATAATCAGCCTGAGTGCTTAGAATGCCCAGCAGAAAAGCTGCCATTATAAATGTGAAGATATAAAGGCATGGGTATAAAT
>NW_024580671.1:18311349-18313849 GCF_017639235.1 Corvus kubaryi | reverse complement strand
CTCTCATCATTCTTATCCTGTAATTAACAGTACCAAGAAAGCTAACATTAAAATCTTGAAGAATGTAGCTTTGCTCAATTAGAAAAATTCAGTCTTGAAAATAATTTCCTAAGTGGAAGAAAATTCAAGAGGCAATAACCTAAACCCCCAAATATTTCTGTAAATTTAGCAAAATAAAATTCTGCCTCAATTCCTAAGTGTGACTTTAATAAAATAATACTGACAACATTTGTTAAGCATTTGCAATAATACTAAATAGACTCAAAGCAGTATGTGCTATGAAGCTTGATATATTTTAAATAGAAAAATTTAACAACAAATTTCAAATGTATTTAATTGAAGCAAGCACTCTGTAATACTGAAGCCAGTTCACTTTACAGTATTTCAGATGAATACCTTTGCTGAGGTCAGTATTTCATGTAGGTAATGTGTCTAGAATAGCAGTTCAAATATTTAGATACAAAAAACATAAGCAAAAAAGGTGTCTAGGAATCTGTTTGTGTATATTTTCCCTTCTAGAACTTTAATGTAAGCAGCAAGCTTTAAGATTTGAGTAAATATACAGGGTTAAATTCTACTCAGCACCAATTCAACTTTATTGACTTCTGAGTAGTTATGAGACATCAAAAGTTATGGGGATATGAGACATCAAGATTTGACTTGCCATGTGAATAAGGTAATGTCAATAATCCTATATAACATCTAGCTATTGATAAGCTTATAAAACTGGTTTTGTTTATTTCAGTTAGGGTTTATTGTTACTTCATACGTAGAGAGCTCAGAGTAAAATGTCAGCCAAAATATTTAGGGTTGGGGTGGTTTTTGTAATTTCTCTCCCTGTTTAGAAAATTGGACTGAATCTTATTCTGGCTGTTGTTTATGTGCTTTGGTTTGAGAACTCGGGACTTTTTCCCTAAAGGAATAAGTACTATACAGGGCTTTCCCTGTAGAATTGTGCACCATCATATTTCCTTTTATAACTTGATGAAGGGAACTAACCACAAGCATGATGTGAAATGTTTGCAGATGTGACAATGCTCCACACAAATAAAGAAAAAAAACCACCCACATTTACAGCAAAATGCAGTATTTATTGAGCCAGGCCATTCAGGTAATGATACAAAGAACTGAAATGTATGTACCGTGCTCCCTCCCATTTAACATACTAATGCTGGCACCATTATCAGGATGCAGCAATTTCAGTGCAGTCAGAAGGTGGCTCTAGTGCTTTAATTTTGCTATGCTGCCGACGATAAGATCCAAGGAATAGAAATTACTTTTGTGCTACATTTTTTTCAATCAATTTAACTGATGTTCCAACTGGAACACAACATTTGATTTTATATATCAAACTACTTCACACTCATGAAGGTGTGCACACTCATGAATTTTCTACTTTTTCAGGTTCAGCTGACCAAGTGACAAAGAACAACAAAGCAAACCAAACCAAAAAATTAAAATACTAAATTTACATCTGACACCTCTGAAACACTTCCCATCAACATACCAAGACACATGTAATCCCTTTCACTGAGATACCATGAAGAAATCAGAATTTCATTCCTCTACTTTGGCAAATCAACCTTTGCTATCTCTGCAGCAGTCTCAGAGAATTGCTGGTTATTGGGGCGATTCTTCTGGGCTACAAGTTCAGGTGTATAAAGGCAGATTAATCAATCAGCCTTTATGTAGGTGAAACACAGAGGGGACATAGAGAGGGGTCATGCCTGGACAGATTGGAGAGATGCTGCTTGCCCTTCTTCCCATCACACTGGCTGTTCCTCCTGATGGCTCACAGCCATTAGATGCTCATCAGCATAGGCCCTCCCCACCTCCATTACTGGTTGCTGGCCCTCTCCAGCCTGGCCTGTATTCTGGTTTTGTGTCCCCACTCCTGACCGTCTCCTCCAAGGTGGCTCTGAGAGCTTGCCTGCCTGCTCTCAGCTAATTCCAGATATGAGACAGCTGTGACAGTCTCATGCACTATGGAAAGCTTTACACTATTCTTAGAATTTTTTTTCTTTTATTATTGTTATCATTATTGTTCTGAGAGCATCCCCTAAACGGAGATTTATAAGACCGTGTAAATGTGTAAAATGTTGTCCCTGCCTTGACATATTTGTGGGCCTCAGAAAGTATCCAAAGTTCCACTGGCATTTACATGAAGTATTCCTTTTGACAGGATAGGAACAAATCTTTTGCTACTTTAACTATAGAAATACTTTTTTACAGGTCTGATCTATTAAAGTTTTTTATTAAATGTTTATTATTTAAATAAGCTGATATGACCTGTACCAGTCTTCAGCATCACCAGTGTTAATTGTCCAGCTTTTTTAAGAGGTCAAAATAGGCCTTGAAGAGACATTTGAAGGAAATAGAAGAGGTCAGACTGCCAAAACAACTGAATTCTGCAATATGGACAGGGGTATGAGGATGCCTTTGAATGGCTTTTCCTATGTTAATGAAAAATAGTTGCAGGAAAAGCTTCATTTTTAATGAG
>NW_024580671.1:18246349-18306349 GCF_017639235.1 Corvus kubaryi | reverse complement strand
GAAATGATCTTGATTACGTGTTTCAGAGTTTCAGTGCTTTGCCAATCCTGTCAGACTCCTTCCCACCGGCCAGCAGAAGAGAGAAAGAAGTGAAACAAGGGTGAAAGATTTATGTGGAGATAATAGGATAACTGAAAAGGAGAACAAAGCAGGGAAATAACAACGGGGTAAGAAGGAAACAGGAAAAAAAGGTTTCAGGGAGAGTTGAGTTTGAAAAAGAGGATTGAGAGGATTAAGAGTGAAAAATAAGAGAATTCTAATATCCAGGAAGGTAAAAAAGGAGAGCAAAATTTAAAAAATTAATTCTAATTACATGATAATATAGGATTTTCCATATTGGATCACACCATAAGTCCATCAAGTTTTGTACCCTACTGTAGTAGTAGAATGAGGGATTAAATAAGCAACAAAACAATAATAATGCATACATCCAACCAATAAAAAACCAAAATTATTTCCCTAGCCTTGTAGGAATCAGTTTGCATCCCAAAGCACAAGACTGGGTTAGAATTAGGAAATGTTATTAATGAGCACAAAATAATATGGGGTTTTCAATTTGTTTTTAAATGAACACAGCCATTTCACTTGGCTAGATTAGCTCTTGCATCAGTGAATCCCTTGAGCTGACAGTACTACTAGTTGCTCTTAAGCAGCCATTCTTATCCTGAGAGGGTAACTGCAGAAGGATGAAGCAGTCTATATGTTACAGTAGGTACCACAGCAGAAAAGCTTCAATATCCATTTCCCAATTTCCCTGTCTGTTCTTTTTTTATGACAGTTTTGATTTTCTTTCTTAATGGATCACCGTCAGCAAAAATTTCCTCTTTTAAGAGTAACATCTTTGTGAGTTCTGCCTGGGTGTTTAATGTTGCTTTGAGCTCTGCCTGATGATGATCCTGAGCCTGGGATGATGCTTTAAATTTTTCAGTTCCAAGCAGTCATCTGCAGAAGAACACAAACTGCTCAAAACAGACTAATGTGACCTTTCTCAAAATAACTTACCTGCTGGTTCTTGGTGGACAGTGGAGCATGAAGACAAAACTTGAGACCAAGTGTCCTAGTCAAGGAGGAAAGCAAGATGTTCAACAGAGATTTTATAACATGGCTTAGAAAAGAAAATACCCTTCTTTTTTTTTTTCCACCTGGAAAGCATGGATATGAATTTGTTACTGAGAAAAGAATGTTATAAAAATATCCAGGCTGGATAGAAGGTTATGTGAGCTGGTCAAAATGGGGAAAAAAATGATGTTTCCAAGAGAGCAATTATCTTGCAGCCTGAGGATTCACAAAAGGTGTTACCAGGGAGGACTGTGGCAAACTGTTATGAACCCCCTTCTCTCCAAAAACACCAGCTAGAATGGTCTTCCCTATCTGTTTCTTTTGCCTCCTTTGTCTGCTACTGGTCATTAAATCCATACTTCTTTTGACGATACATGTAATTTTTGCCTTTTTAAATAGTGATATATTGCATTACTACCTCAGCAATTTTATCACACTCTGTATCATGGAGAACAACACAGCTGCTTTCCTACCAAAGTCTTTTCAGTGAGACCATGAAAGAGAGTGCCAATCTCTTTAGAGTCTGGCCACATTACCATACAAGTGCAAACGTCTTAACAAATCCCAGAAGATGTAAGCATAGCTTCTCAAATTGTCTGAGAATTAGTGAATGACAACAAAATGCAAAATTAAAATCAAAAGTAATTCTCTCTTTGATATGTTCAGTGTCTAAAGCAAAACTAAGAGAAAGGATTTTTTTTTTTTAAATCTGAGATTCTGAGCTACCATAGCATCATCAAATTCATTCATGTTCTGCTCTCTCCTCCCACTCTGATTGTCCCTGGTTTGTTTTGGTACCTAGGGTTAGAGGAACTAATGATGTGAGATAGCACTGGATTTTTTTTTATGAAAAAAGGCTCCTATTACCTTTATTCTCACTTTCTTGGCAGTGGAAGAGAAGCTTCGTGTCACAGGCATGGTTTTGTAACAGGAAGATATAGAGAGTGAGAAAGACGGAGAGTGTAAGAGAGAAATGGAAGAGAAAAGGAAAGAAAGAAAACGGATTAGAGTGAATACCTCTATAATGTTTTGGCAAAATATTCTGGCTTCTGAGCTGTTCTTTAGCTTTGGTTTTATGAATGGAGAGAGAAAAAAGTACTTATGAATAGTAAAAACCATGTTTTTGTCAGAAAACTTAATTTCTACTTTTCCAGTTTTAAATTTGGAGACTGTGAATATTTTGTGAACTAGGCCTAAAACTTTATATTTTTTCAGGCTCAAAACAGAACTGTCTTTTAGGATTTATGGGTTTGGGTGTCTTTTAAAGTGTAAATTACTTTTTTTGCTAATATCAGAATGACAGCCTCAGGAGCTTTGCTAAAACACACAAGCTTCCCACATTGTGCTGTCAGAAGGCCTCCATGACATCTTACAACACCCTTGCTATTTCTGTCCTGATCCTCCTTCACGCAGGAGCTGACAATCCTGCTAAATCATGTGATAGGTTAGTGATGTGGGAAAATGTCAGCATGTGATTACAGTAAATCTCCAATCTCTGTTTCACTTTATGTGACCCATTCAGGATTCAAATTTAGAAGCACAGTGCGGTGAAGATGGAGGAGAGATGTGCAGATTACACATTCCTGGATCAGCCTGACACATTAACACAGGGGTTCACTCAAGGAATGCACTTTCCCCCTGGGTTTTCCATTGGGAATGGAAGGAAAGGGAAGACAAACTTCTGTTTGTAGCAAGGGCTTTAGGTAAGTCCACTGGAAGAAGCTGAATTAAGAAATTCAGTCTGCCTTGAATGCCTTTTTGACCAGCAATTCCCATTTGAAGGGCAACTCCAAAAGCTGCTTCTGATTGTGCTGGGGGTTGCCAGGACCATCTCTTCCCGAAGGGAATTTCCACGTTGGAAGTCCTCTGATTTCTTGATTTCATCTTAATTTTCTATAGGCGGTGTATATGATCAAATTAAACAAATATAGTTCAAGTTGCCTACTGGATTTCACTGAATTTTCTTTGTTAAAAGAAGATTTGCTTAGAAAAACTTTTAATTAAGTCATTAGTATGTGAGTTATGGATATATACTTAGTTAACAGTGAAAGCTACCCCTGTTGCTGGGAAGACTGTGAGATATTACATAGTTTGAATTTCCAGGTATATTATTTTCAGTAAAACTGTCTCAAACCTCTTCCCCCTCCTAGGCATTTTAAGCCAAGTTGTGCAATTTGTAGAACCCAGAAATATGGAAGTACGTGGAGTGGGTCATTCTGTATGTTGTTAGTGTAAATCCTGAAATCAGTAATTTCCATTTAGTATAATATACTGTTGAGAGATTAAGAAATAAAGGAAAAAAAATAATGGGTGCATAATTTTTTATTTTTCCTCTCTGGTTACCAGGACCAGGACCCAAGGGAATGGCATGAACCTGTGTCAGGGGAAATTTAGTTTGGATGTTAGGCAAAGGTTTTCCACCCAAAGGGTGGTTGGGCACTGGAACAGACTCCCCAGGGAATTGATGATGGCACCAAGCCTGCCAGAGTTCAAGGAGCATTTGGAAAATGCTCTCAGCCATGTGATGGTATTCTTGGGGTTGTCCTGTGCAGGGCAAGGAGTTGGACTCAATGATCTTTGTAGGTCCCTTCCAGCCCAGGACATTCTATGATTCTGTGCGATTCTATGAAGGCAGACATGGTCAAAAGTAAAGCTGGTTTCATATAGTGATGACTAAAGACCAGAAGTAAGGTTTTGAGCCAACACAGGAGTAGCAAGGTAAGAAGCCCAGGAGCCTTGAGAGGATGGGGAGGCAAGATGGAAACAGCCAGAGTGTAGGAATTAAAGGACCATGTAGGTGGTGGTGAGTACACCAGTCACTCAGTAACACCTCAGAAGAGAAGAAAGGGCTTCCCAGTGGAATACAGGTGAAGGAAAGCCTTCCTTACCTCACCCATGCTAAGTTGTATTTGTGTTTGTGCTCCTATGGCCTTTGGAGAATAAGAGGCATATCACATAGCATGCTACCTTCCCTCCCAATTTATATGTATTGCAAATATTTTTCTAATTCAGTTTCAGGTCTGTTCAGGAAGTGAATAGTGTGTTTTGTTTTTAAACCTAGAAGCTACATGCTATAAAACATAAAATAAAATACAGCACCACAGGGAACCCAGCTGCCACATAGAAAGTTGATCTCTCTAAAACCCTCTGGCCTGAAAGAAAAAAATTAGTTTAGACGTTTTTATAGGATTTCTCCAGCTAAAGCCCACCTTCAAATCCCACTTAACTTAGTATGTTTACATGTGTCAAATTTTCATTATGTAATAAACAAGAACATGTGTACAAATATGAAGAAACTAAAATCAGATGGCTGGTGGACTGTAGGGAACTGTGATTTATTCAATTCCCTGCTGATATCTTTCCAGAAATGTCACATCCAGCTGCAGATTTTGGCAACCTATAGCCATTTCACCACCCTCAAACAGCTCTTAGTATTTCACAAAAATGCCTTTTATTATGCAAAAATAGACACTCTATATATTTCAGAATTGGGTAGCTCTAAAAGACTGATACCATTTCTAAATATCACTGGATTTCACTGTAAGATGTTATTTTTCTGTAGTATTGTAGAAGAAACTTACCCTCACTTAACTTGTCACTTACAGTAACACCAAATGAACCAGTATTCTAATTATACCTTTTCACATACTTTTGCTAGAAATGGTCCCAACTTTTGTGAGTCTGGATGTGTGAATACAACAGGTACCTCGCCAGCCACAGAGGATGAAGAACATACCAATGGCCAAGTGACGCATGAAAATAGTAGACAGGTAGTTGTCTGCAAAGATAAACAGAGAACCAGCAGCTGGAGCTGCTTAACTGGGGGAAAAGGGCAGGAGGACTAAAGACATGAGAGGCAGAAGAGAGCTTTGGGGAGCAGTCTGATGCAGGAAGGGCTCACCTCATCCTCCAGTAGGGGAAGCCTGTTCTGCATAGGTAAGGTACCAAAAAAAGGTAAAGGACTGACAAGACCAGGCTTAAAATATCTCAGGCATCAATCACTCTTATTATTAATATAGGTCAGTGGATAATGTCTTGCCCAACAGATATAAAACCAGTAAATATCACAAGTCTAAAAATCACCCAGGCAGTACATACAATAGAGAAACAGAGAAATTAAGTTGCTATCAGACTGTCTCACAACAAAGGCTGTTGCGGTAGACTCCTTTTCTTAAATAGGGAATTTCAGCATCTCAGCACATTTTTGAGAACTTGATCCAAACAATGGGGAAGTTTAACAGCACCAAGTAATTCTGTGGATGACACTATCTTCCACTAGACCTCATATTCAGTAACTGCTGCTGTCGAATATGTGTGTTCTGCAGATAAACACAGATCCATGTCAGATTTGTTCTCTGCAAAGACTGTCTGGAAATATGGGAAGATAATTCTGCCTCTGTCCTTTGAAATGGAGACCAAAAACTTCACTTACACAGTTGCCTTGCAGTTAGGAAAACTTGGTGCTTTTTAACAGTTCTGAGCAGGTCTTGTCCTCTTGGAAAGTTTAGAGATAGTAAGAATTCCAAATTATTTTTTTTCTGAAGTCCATCTTCAAAAAGCACTTTCCTTCTCTGACGGTGCCTATTTACAAAAGTTTGACAGGAACACAAAGCAGCAGCAGCAATGATTCATGTCAAGCTTACTGCAACAGAGTAATACTTTCCTTGCAGCATTTTTTCCCCTGTCTAAAACCACCAATGTGCTGCCAAAATTATCCTGGTACCCGATGTACGAGATCTTGGTGAGAAGACTGTGATGAGACAAAACAGTCAGAGATTTGGCTAAAAATGGAAATGTTCTAGAACTCCTTGATCACCTCATCAAGGCCCTGGGTAAAGTATTGCTGATGGAGCTGCCTTAACAGGGTTGCCAAAATATCTCTGACAAAAATCTTCCTCAAAAAGAATATTAACAAAACTAAGCAGCCATTAGTAAAATCAGCTACTCTGACATAGATTAGAAATCAAAAGACAGAAAACAAAGCAAAAATAATGTATGAAATTTCAGCATCACAGATAGTTAATGTTTAGGTATCTCAAGTTCCCTGATTGGGCAAATGATGCTGACAGTTTTTGCAGCAGTTTAAAAAAAGAAGTGAATTTAGTATAATCAAAATAAAGATAACAGTTTATCACTTCAGATAAATGCCCTTAATTTAGATAAACACGCACAAAATTTTAAATTCATGTTTACATGTAGGGTAAGACAGACCACAGTTGCTAACCTCTGCCTGCAGCAATAACTAAGCCATTTCATTTGCATGTAGAGATTTAATTTAGGTTTTATAAACAAAACTGTAGATTAGAAAGACTGAAAAACACACTGCTTTATCTGCTGAATGTCCTCAGGGCCAGAAAGAGAGATGCTTTACACAAATCATCTGCAAAGAATCTTATTTTCCTGGAACAAAAGAGTGCTATGCACCATTTTACAACACTTAATGAAACCCCTAAGCTCTTGTTGCAAGTCCTTCTCACATAAGGAGAAGGACCTTATAGTCTTATAGTTCTTGCAGGGTTTTATCCTCTTTGCAGCCAAATGCAGTGTGTTGTGAAGGTGCTCAGTACCAGGCAGGAGGAAGCTGCTTCACTGCTAATAGTGATATTTTCTTCAGGACTATGATATATCCATAAATTTTTCCAGCAAGAAAATCTAGCAGCCACTCAGGGACAAACTATAGGACAATTGCAAAGGCCTCACCAGCTTTGAGGCAGTGAGAGTCCTTCACAAAACCAACTGTTCAGGAGCAAATCCCATCACCTCTCCACCTCTCCCTCATCACTGCCTTACACGCACAAGCAGCAATCAATCGGCCCCCAGCTGGCAGGCACACTATTTTTTCTATTTAACAACCTCCAGGGTGGTCTCTTTCACTAATCCCCCAGGCTGTACAACTGAGCTGGATCTGAAGTAGCTTCTGCAGTCAGCTGTTGGGAAGTACATAAAATGTAGCAAGCATGACTTGTTGGCAACAAGGCATTCCTGTAAGTATTTTCCCCATACCACCCTCTCAAGCATACCTTTACACTTTTCTTGCATAATGTGCATTTGTTCCTTAATCTTTCTGAGACTAGAATGAGATTTATAAATAGATCGGAGCAATGAAAATAACATTTAACTGTAACACTGTTTCAACTCTGAAAGTTTCTGGTACAAATCAAAGTTGAAAACGGAGACAAAATACAACAGTTTTTAAATCAACCAATATCAAATATGACAGTATACCATAAAAAAAGTGAGCCCATGAATTCTCCAAGTGAAGCCTTCTTTGCAGTGCCAAGCAAGCCCTCTCAGTGTGTGGGACTAGATTACCTGTGTGGCACTTTACACCTTTCCCTCTTGGAGCTGACAAGGCTGGACTGAGCTCAGTGCCACGGAGGGGTCCCCTCTGGCAGTAATGTGAAGCATACCTTCCTCTCCCCGCCTAAATACTCTTTTTATTGGACTTGAGCAAACGCACAAAATTGACCTTTAAATCCTGGATATATTCACCAGGCCAGCTTCTCACTGAGCAACTTCAGTGCTACCTGACATTAGCATCCAGCAGGTTCTGTGGTAGCTCAGAGACGTATTGTCCCCAAGCAGAACTCTCACGGATCCTCCACCCTCAGATCTGAATATCATGGTCTACATTCTCAGATAGCCAAGCTAATACCACTTTGTTGCTTTACAGTATTTTATACATGCTGTGGTCCTGGCCCATTTTTTCAGCTTTATTCCTGAATCACTTGTGTAAGCAGTGTCAGAATTTGGTCCTAGGAAAAAATAATATCTTTTGAAAATAGATTCCTGGAAGATGAGGTAGAAATGTTTGATGCTGGTGAACCTTAAAAAAGGATTTAAGTTAGCTAAGCTGATTGGAAGGAAAACCAGCTAAAATCCTGATAGTAACATCAATGCGTAAAACAGAGCACTCCTAAAATAAAATTAAAATAGGTCAGAAGTTTTCACATTAATACTTTCATTCATTCTGTCTGCTGGAATAGGTTTTGTGGAATCACTCATCATTTTAATGCCCTTAATTCATCCTGTTTAAGAACCAAATATTACATAAATTATTATCAAAGTTTTCTTGTAGCACTTATTTTTAACAACTAAAGAATTATTACCAAATATATACACCACACAAAATAAAATGTGCAGAGACCACAAAACATTTAGATTAATACTAATGAGATAATCCACCTGCCTATTTCACTGAACAACAGCTGCACAGATTTAAAAGGGTTCAATTAAACTTTATTCAGTGCATAGATAATTGATCCAATGTGGAGAATGATGTCACTGGTAGGTTAAAAAATACGTTTTACCTTTTAAAATAAAATTTCTCCATTAGAAAAACTCGAAATATAAACCTGACACATAAATCATTCTGGTAACTGTTTTATAGAGCAACACAAAGAAGGAAAATTAAGCAAAATCACAGCAGGTACAAAATGCAGATGCCAGTTATTTCATCTCCTCTCAAAAAGAGGAAATAGAAATCTGAATGAGACATTGCTGTTGCTCCCCTTGCATATGGGAAGTACAATTACTCTTTGCTATTTTACTGGTTTTGTTTTTATTTTTTTTCTGACAGCTTCCATTTTTTTGCTTTCCTACTCTCCACAGCAATGAAACACCACCGTTTTCCTGTTTTAATTACTAATTTTAGATGGCACCAAAGTTGTGTAAAATGCGTTTTTAATAAATAGAGAGGAATTAATCTTTAAAGATCTGTCCTGGCCACCATATGCCTGGGGTGCTCAAATGATTGCTGTGGGAGCCTTTGGTGGACCAGGAGAACATATTCAGGACTCCACTCCAGGCTGCTGAAGATGAAAGCACAGCTTCTTGCCGATTTTGTATCTCTCTGTATTTATGGCAGTGAACTGCAAAATACATAATTTCTTGATACAACATAGCTTTATTTTTGACACTGCTAGTGGCAGTCAATAATCTGCCATTCCATCCACTTTGTATCAAAATATGGCAAACATTAATAGAGAGAAAGGGCAAAATATAATAATCATCTATCCACTGAGACATTACTGTAGTTTTCATCCTTATAACATTTCAGTAGCTATGTGGAGTTGGCACTGACTTTAATCTGAAACTGTCAAGGTGGTTTCAGAGAGACACTGAGAAAAAGGCAATTTAACCTGCATATGACACCAATAATAGGTTTCTCCATCACAAAAGGAACTTTAAACAACTTCTCACTCACCAGTATGTTGCATGGTCACCAGTGTGAAGGAACTACCTGCTCCCTGCTTAGACCAGGTCCCTGAATACTTCTGAGCATGTCAGAGCTATCCCAGAGGTGCAGCTGTTGGATACACTTAAAGCTCCTGAGCCAGATATCCACAGTCCTCATTCCTGCCAGAGGCAGGATAATGCTACTGGTGCACCCTAAAGTAATGGGGGCTTTGGGCCCAATTCTTTGAGTCACTTGATCAATGTATTTCAGAAAATAATGGTTGGAGACAAATTTTATCAAGCTGGATTAACCATTCAGTCATGATGCTCTTTAATAGCTAGGGCATGATATTTTACTGTAAGTATCTATCTCCTTCCCACTGTGCATGTAAAACTTACTATTGCTCTGGCTCTAAACAAGAAAAACAGTGCTTGAAAAAGAGCTCCTCCTAAAAGAGCATATTTCCTTCACCTGTATATAGCTGTGCACATTAGATGAATTTCTGGTGAGTGAAATAGAGCAAGCAGTGCATGCCAACACCATGTGCAGGTGTTGAACATACCTAGAGAGTAAATCACATTCCAGAGGGTTTAAGTAGACCGTACTGAGATTCCTTTTCTTATATATGATTTTGGATTGTTGCTTCTTGAAATTTAGTGTAATTAAAGTTACTATAGATATATTTCAGAGAGACAGATATACACACATTAATATACATGCACATACTACAGTTCATTGTTCTTGACTGTGAGAGCATATGACTATTGACACTGTCAATTTTTATTTCATTACTCATCACTGCTTACTCCGAGTGCTAATAGTATATTTCCACAGAGTTTGTGTGTGCTGCAATGTAAATTCTGACACTGCTAGTGTCAGTCACTAATCTAACTTATTCAGTTCATGTCAAGATGATACATCACAATGCTCAACAACTGTCACTCCTGCTTTAAATAGATCTACATTTTTCTCAACTTTACAATTAAACACACCTACATATACGTATCTTCAGTTCCACATCAAGTTTCACTTTAACGATATAACCATGAAAGTAAACCAAAATATTTTTCAAAGCAATTACTAGATGGGATGGGGGTTTTGATGGCTTGGTTTGATTTTTATGAAACCCTTTTGAAAACTAAAAGCAAACTGAGAAAATCCTGACATGTTTAAAGTTGTTTGTAGGTCCACATTTTTCTCCCCCAAACATAAAAAGCGTGTTCTCACCAAATTGTCACTTCTGTGTGCTTACTAGCACTGGTTTGTAATGTGTCCAAATTGATGTTTAAAAACCATCTGTTTAAAAATGTTTACTTATTTCAAGGGTTAACTAGATTGTTTAAACTAACTACCATCACTTTGGTTTTGAACATAATTTTAAAGGAAAACCTAAGCTTGGTACCATGTAATCCTCTCCCTTTTCTGGAGTTATTGCTCTGCCTCTGTTTCTGTGCTTTAGTGATTAAGTTTATGTTATTTCCTACAGAATGTCCAAGCTATGCTTATTCTTTCTTATGCTTCCCAAATATTACTGGATTTTTGTTAAGAGCTCCTGATGATATACCGTATTCTTCTTTACCTAAGTTTAGCATTCCCTTTGCGGAATGATAACATTCCTTCTGTGTTTTAACATAAACTTGCTTCTTTCTCTTGCCCTGGTCTGGTCAGTGCTGATACACAGTGGAACGTGGTGCTGTTTGGGCAATTGGGCACATCCTTGTTTTAGCCTCACAAGCTGAGCACTCCTCTGACAGCCAGGGTCAGGGAACAGGTTTGTAAAACACCCCAAGGACAGCACCTGTGCCCTTCTGCCTATCTACATCTGGTCTGTAAACTGGTCTGTGTTTGGATCAACAAGGATCAAGAAGTGGCACAGGGGCTGTTGGGCTTTCCTTTGTCCTTGATAGGTGCTGAGGGAAATCCTTCAGAGGAGACTGGCAAGAACAGGTTAAGTACAGAACCTATAAAAGTGACATAGCATCGTCACATACATATACATTTCTGGTGAACCTGAGTTCCCAGCCAAACTATCTGCATTAACATATTCCTCAAGTGTACTTAGGTTTCTTATCCTTTGCAGTTCTAAAAGACAAGTTTCTGTAATACAGAAAGCCCAGAAAAAGATGCTTTTTTGCAAAAAAAATGCAATTTTTTGAACATGACAAAATAGCTTTCTCTTTTCAATTTTTCCCACTCACATTCAACTGTAGTTTAGTCCTTAGCAAGACTAGAACCTTGAATGTTTTAAAGAAATGAGATTTTGAAACAGAGAAGCAATAAATAGTAGACAATTTAGTGCAGCAGTGTATCTCACTTTTAACAACAAGTGAAGTTGCATTGATCTGGACACAAACAGACATAAGCATAGGAAAATCTGTGGCACCCATGAAATGGTTTTGATTGAATCTATTCCAATTATTTCATTGATTATGTGCATTTTTTCTCCACCGTATGAACTTACACATGTATGAGAACTTCAAAGAAATACATCCAGTGCCTAGCAGGATTTTCAAAATAATCTAACCTTTTAAAATCCTACTGGCAGCCTATCTACATTTTTAAATGCCTAAGCATCCTTTAAAACCTGGCCATCTGCAACCATAATTTTGTCCTCTTATAAGAATGTGCAATGTAGTTTTTGAATCTTCCTCCAATTTTTGTGGCTGTCTGACAGTACATTTTATGCCTAATTAAATAAACACGAGGGGAAAGGGAACTTCGGTTTTGTTTTCATACTGATTTATAGAAGAATGCATTAAAGCATACAAATTATCTCTGTGAAGTAAGAAGAAAAAAACCAGTAACACTGATCTATATTTTTGCTTATTTTACATAATTGAAAAGACATAATGGTAAGAAGGAGCAATGGTGATTTATTCCATTGATCTAAGAAGTAAACGTCTATTTACGATGGGCTAAGCTATATCACAGATGAACTTTTAGGGAGAGCAGTAATGCTCTTCTAGGTAGCATAAGAAAGCCTAAATAAGTTTGTTTATATTAATGAAATTACTTAAATCCACTGAATCACTAAAACAAGCCTGGTTTTACACAGTGCAACTGAGAACAGGATTTAACCCATAAAGTAATTTAATTTTTATGGATGAGCATACACAACACTCAGTAATAATGGAAAATGAAGAAGTCATATTTCCCATGGCAAACATAACTCCTCTAGATTGCAGAGATGTAGATTATATGAATGATTAAAATGTAACAGTAGTAGAAAATACTACCTATGCACTTGGAGGTCAAATTTTAATTCCTGTGGGAACTATAACTTTGAAATTTCTGATGCATGTATTTAAATTTTCAGACATAATGTTGATTTTCATGTTGAATATAATTTAGCTTTTGGAATCACACATACCATTCCCATACCACTCAGTTCATCTCTCAATAAAGTATGCTTTTGAAGTAAGAGTGTTTAATATGACAGCTCTGGCATACCTCTGATTAATTGAGCTTCTTTCTAGGAGTTATACGCACCACTTGATACCTAAAAGTCTGACCTGCTTTGAGTTAGGACTTGATCATCACTACTCATCCCTCTCATGAGCAAACAAGCCTAATGACAGTGTTATGGATTCAGGAAAGGTTTCAGATGCAAACATGGTAGGCTGCACAGCTAAGACATACATATATCCTTTATTTAAGGTGACAAAAAACTTAAACATATCTTTCAGTACTGTCTCATGCAAACAGAGTACATCACTAGCCTGGACACCAAGTTATTTAAAGCTATTATTTAGTACTGTAATAAGTAGCAATTTAAATACAAGGTAAAATCATTACATTGTCTTGTTTACTACTGATGTTAATGTCAAACTGACGTGTAATGCTCCAAAAAAAGGCAGCCTATGATTTGTTATCATTAAACTGTCAGTTTTGTCGTGTTAGGCATACTGTACTTCTTTCAGCATATCCCTTTATTTTCTATCAGTCAAAAACTGAAGTGTTTTAATTGTGTCTCTGCTATTTTTCTATTAACTGTTTCGTGCATTTTTTCTCTGGCCTTTTAATTGCAGTTTAATAGTGGTCATTAACACATTAAGGGGTGTTAGAAGAACATTTGAAGTCCTCTTGACTTCTACCAAAGTTGACACTTCAATGCTAGAGTAATTTCAGCTATTCATTTATTTAATAGTGACCTATGCAAATGTGGAACCATGTCATTTTACAAATTGACTGTAATAATTAACTAGAAAGGCAGAGTAAAATGAAACAGGTTATAATTAGAATAAAACTGCTACAGTATTACGTCAGCTAGAATAAAATAATCTCAAATGATTAAATTGGTTTCAATTATTAAGAATCAGTTTAATGTACCCACTGTTCTGATTTTTTACATTTCTCTTTTTTGTGTGCATTAGATGTCACCTCATACAATTTATGCATTTTATTCATCTTGGTAAAACAGGCATTACAAAAGTTTAATTAAGTAGTAAAAGACTTCATATTATTCCGTTGAATTCTAAATTAATTGCGGAAAGAAATGATAGTGCATAGTACATACCATTCACACACATTTTGATTAGATGCATCTATTGTTAGCTAATATTTCTCTATCCCAGTGTATAGATAGAAGTACTGATATAGAGGAATATGTAGGTATACACCCAGAAATAATGGTTCTGGCTCCCACAGCATGTTTTTAACTCACGTGAACAATATAATTTTCAACTATACTACCAAGATCTTTATCTTCAGGGTACTCATGTCACGGTTCATAATAAATATGGAATTTTAAAATTACATTTTCCTTAAAAATTTCACATTGCTTATTCAGTTCATTTTGCAGATTGAACATACGAAGACAAATGCTTAGATGCTTGTAGGTGCACACAAGCCTACATAAGATAGACATATTTGTTAATAGGCAGCACGTAAAAAGTTACATGTTGAAGATGACATGAAAACATTATTTTTATCTCAATTTTCAACATAGTGGCTTATTGGCAAATATGTTTTCTTTGGCTTTACTTGCCATTTGTTAACTCTGCTTTAAGCATGCTGCAAAATAATGCTATAGATTATATGGGCAGCAGGGTGGACAGCTTCTGATTTAAAGCCACTGTATTTAAGATTGACTTTCATCTTTCTGCATATACAGTTTAAAATGATTGTTAAATAAAATGAGACATTTTTAACTTGAACAAATCCTACTGTATTGCTTGGCTGACTGGTCAAGAACCTTCAAGGATTATGCCTCACTGCTCTGAAGTGAGGCTACAATCTCTGATGCTTAGATTTGTAACTATATATCAGACTGTAGCATCATTGACAAAAGTTACTGTTTTAAGATATATTTGCCATTGCTCCTCTGATGTGTTTGGTTCCAGCAGGGGCAGTTAAACCAGTAGCTGAGTGTTTGCATGCTGTGTTCATTATGGCTTTGACAGGACTTTTACACTCTCCTTTACGCAGTGATAAACAGTATTATGTGAGTGATCTCAGGAGCATTACCTATGCAAGTGTCTGCATCAGTAGACAGATTTTTTCAAAAACATATTCTTGTGTGCAAAAAAGTTGGTGATCATGAGATGTTATCATCAGCAGAAGAGTATTTGGAAGAAAGAAACCTTACTGGTAAGCTTGATGACAGTTCCAGCATAACAAGAGAACAAAACACAGTTAGCAACCTACACGCCCCCATGGGTTTAGTTATGAAATTGAATGTGCTCCATGGCATCTCAAGAGCAGTGGAAATCCTGAGGCTCCAGATCGTTAGCCTCTTCTCCAGCTTCTCAGGAAATGGTTTTGGGAACCCATTAACCTTTGACCACAGGCCACCAGGCAAGTTGTTTAAAATCTCAGGGCCTTTACCTTCCATATCTTTCATGAAGCAAGATGCTGACTGCTGATGCAATCAGTATTTCAGGTTGTAAAGGAGCTCTCTGACCTACCTGTCACACCCTTACCTTTCTTAGGGGTCCTATGAATTTGCTAAGATCACTTCCACACCTTCCAAATGGAATTAGACTTCTTTTCATTGTATCGTAATTAATGTTATGCAGTTAAAGTAATTTATTTATTATTAATTACATTTTCCAAATGTAATTAAATTTCTTTGCGTGGAACAAAGACAATCAGTAGATCACAGTTAACTGTATTCATTCCACAAAATATAATTAATATAGCAGATTATGGTAGCTCAGTACAAATAACCCATTCTTGAAAGTCTTACACCTGTTAAATATGGATCATTTACACAAATAGTTACTTTATCCTAGAACAATTGCTTTGCAGACCTTTGTGATGCATTTGCTGGAAATCTGCTTTTTGAGCAGTTCGTATCACATTTCAGCAAACATCAAACAGCCCAAAGGTGGCACATGTAAGAATTTGAAAAATGCATCTCAACTTCTCAAAAAAATACAGGAAAAGAAATATTGGATGTGCAAACTATACAATAATGTACATAGAACTTTACAAGAAAATAGTCTAAAGAAGACTTGGAACTCTTTGTATAAAAGATCAAGGAAGTATGGCTATTGTGTGACTATGTGCAGCAGGAATGTCCAGTGGCTGTAGCAGGAAGTCGAGAGGCAGTGACTGAGTAACATCGCTGGTAAGCCTCTGCCAAACCATAAGATTTCTTTCAGACTCCAGTCTGAAAAGTACCTGCAACCTACATCTCACCCCAAAAAAATAAAAAGCATGAGATAATGTCAGTGTCTGGCATGTGGTCTAAACTTGTTTAAGGTCTGGAAGTCCTCCCCTGGGGCTTAGTGTCAGTGGAGAATGAAAGCAGCTACTCTGAGCCATAACAGCTAGATCAGCTCTTAGGCAGCTATGGGACTAGATAAGTTAATGATGGCATTTAGTTTGGATAACCTAGCCTTCTCTAAATTAGACTTCGTTTTAGTTTAATTCTGTTACCAACATTCAGCCATAGCATGGAGTAAAAAAGACTACCTATCCTGTTCACTATCCTGAAACTTACCCAGTTCCTTATTCATTACTTCCATAGCAGTAGAAAAATAAATATAAAATTAACCACTCATGTTGGCCCAGCGTGTCTCAAAATGTCTGCAAGCTGTTGGCTGAATAAGACACATGTATGTTGAAAGGAAAAAAAAATCAAAATAAATTTATGCGACCAGTTGCTTACTTTTCTTTCTCTAATTGCTTTAAAGGTGAGAAGTGAGAGAAAAATGTAGGCTATGAACTCCTTCATGCAGGGGAAGAGAAACAAGAAAACAAGCATCCCATAAAACAATGCTACTGCTGCATCTCACCCTTCAGTGCCAGTAATCTTCAGCTTATTCCACATCAGCCTTCAGCTTTCATCCCCAACAGAATGCTGTCATCACTCAAAGCATTCCTGTTCTTCCCTCTAGTACAGTGACCTGTAGTAACCATCCTAAAGTTGTGAAGTAACCGTCCTGTTAAACAAAATCAAAGTCTCCATTCACCAAAGTCTTTATTTTGTATAGCTGCATGAACAGGAACAAACGCTAACTTATCAAAACAGGGCACGAAAAAGAAAATTATATAGAAATATTATTTATCCCACAACTGCAGGTTTTTGCGTGCTAGCTCAAAGAGAGCCTGGAGGTGTAGCCACAACCCAACTGCACTATGGCAGACACAGCCACACACAGAAGCGCAGGCAGATGGAGGTGCGCTCCTCACCCGAGGGGGCTGACCCTAAACAGGGTGTGAAGGCACGCAGGCAGAGGCAAAGAAGGGGAAGAGAGGGGACTCTCCGTGTAAGTTCCACGCAAAAAGTTTATTTAGGGGGCAAGAGACAGAGAGCCAAAGACCTGAGGGTGTCCAGGTATTTTATAGTGGGGATAGGAAAGGCGGGGATAAGGGATACAGCCAATGGGATACATGACAGGAGGCAGGGTTGAGTGCAAGGGAACCAATGGAAATAACACAAAGGAGGGACTTAGGGAAGGATCCAATGGGGTGTCGAGTACTACAGAACTTTCTAGAATTAAATCACAAACTTTTACATAAAACAGGGAGGGGAAAACATGAACCTATCATATAACAATATGTAAACTGTGGAAGTGGGAGATTATGGGCTCTCACCCTAACCATGAGGCATTAAGCTTTGGTGCCTGACCACCGCAGCTTGGTGTCAGGGGTTAGGGTGGCTGCAGCCACTTGCACTGCCACACACAATGTCTCAAACAACTTTTTCCATGGTAGTTGCAGCATTGGCAGCATTGGACTGTCAGAAGTTAATCGATCCTTCTTTGCTTTGTCAATTTTTTTCAGAATAGCTAGGGAGATCTTCCAGCAACCATCATTTTGAATTCTTTGAGCAAGCTAGCTTTGATGATCCATCATGCTTACATCTATTTTCACAATATTTCATACTCTTTTATGGCCAGCAATAAAGCTAAAAATCCCCCAAACTGTTTTCCTTTTTCAAAAATCCTATTATACATACATGTAATAGTTACGGTGTCTTCCCTGTAGCATATCTAGGAGTGGAGTCACCAAGTTAACAGTACCACTTGCTGGACTAAGTGGTAGACTGCCAGCGTAGTGGAGAGATCTGAGCTAGGCTGTAAACTGAGGTTTCCACAGATGGAAGGAAAGAACATGGAGTGTGAGACAGGATCACCTTCCTTTTTTTCCATTTTGCTTGATCTTTTAGTCACTAATAGCTGTGTACCTGCAAAGAGCAATTTGCTATTGAATGAAAACAAACCTGACAAACTGAAGTACAAACCTGACTTGGACTGAAGTAGGAGAGCAGTACAAGCAGAGGAGGTATACTTAGATTTATAACGCAGTCATGGCACAACAGAAGTCCATGGCATTTATTTGGAAGAATTGGGTTTTCTCCTGGAAAACATTACTCTCATTGTGGTTTTTTTTTCCTGTAAGAACTTATCTGTTACATAAAGCAATTTATGTCTTCAGAAACAGCAGTAACGTCAGTGATGGGTGGCACCCTAGATTATCCCTCTAGTAAAAATTTGGTTGATGAAGTGAAAAAAGTTTGTAGCTACAGGACTGATTGTGGCTACTAGCTTTTTCCTTTTGTAATTCCCATTTCTCAACTTCATATGAGATTGACACTAAGCTTTGTCACTGACAGCTTGCCTATTTCAGTGAGATTCACACAAAGAAAACGTGTGAAAAACTGAAATGAGAAGGTTCTGTTTGTAGATTGTTGTAAGGCAGGAAAATAATATATGTGTTGAATGTGACTAGGCAGAACTTGAGAAACAAGAATCCCATTACTTCTTTCCCTTTTGCTAAAGGCATATTTGACTTTGCTGTCAGTAGCACTTGCAACAGTGAAACAGAAAGAAAGTGTGTAGCCATATCGCTAAACTTTGACTACCGGCTCAATATATCAGTGCACATTTGGATGCAAATGCATTTTTCTAACAATGAGTATACAGCAGAACTGTGTACTCATACAGTATACAGCTATTTTTGTCACAGTTAAAATGCCAGCTATGGATGTGAACATACACAGATTCAGTCTGATATCCTGTATGGCTCTAGATGTACTCATGTCTCTTTATGATTTACTTCTGTATTGCTATCTTCAAGTCTCCTTGATTCTTTTTTTTTGATTTGCACATAGTATTAGTCTGCCATTTAACTTTAATTTTTTAAGCTAACTAGAAAGAAGGGGCTGAACAAATATCGGAAACATTTTCTTTGAGTATCCATTTGAATTAAACAGCCAGGTAACATTTGACCATGTTTGTGACCCTTTCATGTTTGCTTTTCATGAATTTTCAAGTGTTTGATCTCTGTTAGGGAATGGATTAGCAAAAAGCAAATTTGTAATTCAAATGCTGGAAACTACACCAGCACCAATTTAAAATTGTATATTCAGATATTATATTTGAAATTTGAAATTCACATTGATTTGATTAATGAAGTGAGTTGCAGCCAGCTCATGTGTCTCCATATGCCTACTATTTCACCTGGGGAGGAAAGTGATAAGGTCTTTTCAACAATCTTTATACCTAAATTTAGTTGTATTTTTTCAATTCTGCTTGTGTCCTGGTGTGATTTAGTGCAGCCTCTGGGCTGTTCTAACTTCCATCAATTGTGAAAATCACCACCAACACTGCTACTATGTAGGAGTGGTGAGCAGATCAAATTGGCCAGGCTGGCATCTGGGAAAAACAACTGAAGTCAGTGAAGATGTCTGACAATTATTTTTAGTTTTGGTATGGAGTGTACCAACAATGTTTATTGATTCTAATAATTCTTACCTACTTTTAAAATGTGCAGTTTCACAAATAGCTTGGGAACATTCAAAAGTGACATTTTAAGACTAAATTATTAATTGCAAATTATTTGCTGAGTTCTGATATTGTAGATAAAATGGGCTGTTCCTTTCCTCTCTGTTGTCTTGCAAGGACAAGTGACAACAGTGTGTTGTCACTTGACAGAACATGAAGATGCACCAAAAACACATTCCCAGTGAAATACAAACACTGCAGTCATATTTGATGTGTTCTGTATACATGACTGTTTAAGCAGTAAATCATGCAATACGGTGGAACCTAAAAACATTTCTGAATCTGAGAAGTCTCATAGGAAATTTTTAATTTTTTTTTTAGGATGGGTTTTTAATGCATCTTCTCTTACCACCCATTCTGCCCGTGGTGCAATCAGTTAGCCAAAATCCATGGGGAAAATGGTCTTTCTAACTATGCACAATAACTTCACATTAAAACTTCAAAGCTGTTTGACATACACTAAGAGAAGTTCTAATTTATTCTGTTTTCTTTCAATGCTGGCAAAACTCCTTGATCTCTACATTCTTCTATCAAATTCACAGCCTGTCCCCTATTTCTTTCTCTATTTTTTTCCCTTTCCCAATGGATGCGTTTGCTAAAGAACCAACATATTAAGGAGCATATTATCCATGGACAGTGGAGGATGCCTGAAGAAACTGACTTTCATAAAAAGGGCTGTTTTTTGCTCTATACACACTCTTTATTATTCATACAAATTGATTTTCCTCGGTCAGACTTTGTCCCCTGTTCTTCTGTCAAAACAAACAAACAAACAAACAAATGAGAAACAGTGATATCCCTGCATCATTAATTGATATAATGCTGAGATCAGCATGTCAAGGACATGGAAGGAGAAAATAGAGGCAAATAGAGGGTAAGTAAAAATGTAAGGGGCATATGTGCATATTTCAGAGCTACCAGAAGGAGAAAACATAATCTCAATTACAAACACATTTCTGCTCCATCAGTGAACGGGGAACTATTTCTATGGCATTCTTTCCAACTGAGTTTCAGTCCAGTGATATGTGCAAAGGATAGGTTAAGGCTTTAAAAAAAAAAAACATTTTATGCTACAGACATGAATGTGTTAATCTTATGGAAGATTTTTCTTTTTTTTTCAGCGAGTTCCATAAACTACTTGTGTTTGTTTATTACTGTGAAACCATTCCCCAGACTCAGGCATTTACAGGATTTTTGGCTCAAACAGGTTGAATTGATCCAGGATTTTCCTGTTAAAAGCCTAGATAAGCTGGAATCAGCAAATACTGTCCATCATCTTAGCACATGGACACAAAGGGAGAACTTTTAACAAGCACTGGCCGAAGTGGGAAAAGCTAAATATAATAGATTATGCAGCTGAAAAAACAGACTGGGAATTTACTTTAGAAAACTCAACTTAGAGAGTTTTGACTAATAAACCACATACATATACTGTACAAAATCTCACTTTATTTCCAAGAATCATCACAGAGACCTATTTTACTCCTATTCCTGATAAAAATTTGGTCCTGTCCTAAAAGGGTACATGCACTAGTTAGGAACACTGCTTCTTCTGTTTTTCTGAACTTACTTTTTTTATTTTCAAAGGCTTCAGAAACAGAGTAGGTGAGCTGTTTGGGACAAAATCTGTGCAAACTTGAAAGTGAACCAAACCCCAGAAGGGTTCTCCTTGAACAGTGGAAGGATGTAGTAAATTTTTTTCAACTTATTTCTTATTTTCACACACCTTCAAAATTGCAGGTTGTATTTGGCACTGGAAGTGGGAGCATGGAAAACAATGGAAAAGTTTGTTCCCAGAGAATTTCCAGCCCAGCTTTGCAGGCTTAGAGTTTGAACATGCGTAAGACTGCAAGCGAGTTATCTGACCCAAATCAGCCCTTCCCTGATTTGTCTGTTAGAAACTCAGCATCAAAGTAATCTTCACCTTCCCATAATATGGCAACTTCCAGAATACTTCTGAATGCATAAGGTTGTCATGCTGAGAGATTATTCCTAGAAAGATGGCACATGAGGGGTTATATCATTTCGCCATTCAATCCACATTTCTGCTCTGCCCCTGACAGTGGCACAGGTCTCTCTCTCTCTCTCAAACATACATATGTATTGAAAAACACATGCTTTCAGAATCAGGCATATTGTTAGAAATGAATTATTACCAGCAATACCTATCTTCCATATATATATACATATGTACATATATGTATATGTGTGTGTGTATACATGTATGTATATGTGTGTATATATGAATACATTATATATATGTATTTATATATACTTATATTATAAATACCATATTCCTACAGTATGCTGTGTGAACCTAAGCATTTGAAATATAAATAGTATATATAGAAGCTACTTATCATTCAGCAGTGATATATATATAATGGTGTGTTTGATTCATCTTAAATACCTCAATTCAGCTGTTTTCTACAGTTTTTTTCTGCTACATCCTAAATCCTTTTTTTTTAACCTTCCCCCAGCTTTAAAGCAAAATCCTACATTTATTTTCTGCATTCAGTACTCCCAATCTGACCATTTACTTAATTTTAAATGAACAAAATAGTATATTTCAATGAAAATAAACCTTTACATCTTTGAATTATTTACTGTTTAGACAGCAACTAAGTGAATTTCATGGGAAACATTTCCCTTCATGATGCATTAACTTGAGAACAGCTTAGATAGATGTAGAACTGAGAGCTCTCTGCAGGCTGCAGGCCACTGCTGCTTCAGTCAGGTCAGAGCTCTACACTTACCACTCAGTGGGTTTTCAGGCCTTGACATACCTTAGAAAAGACAACCCCTTTGTAGTACTTGTCCCTAGAGAAAAGTTGTAAAGGGTGTTGAACTTGCTGCACGCTGAGCAATGTTTAGCACCAGGAAAAAAACCTGTTGTGAAGGAGCTTGCAGACTGGTACTGTTGTGCTGGGGAGCTCTCCTGAAAGTGCAGAGCTGGATGAAAGGCCAGAATTAATCTGTCCAATACTGATTTTACAGCAATGACAACAACTACTCCTGTGTATGTGAGCAGGTATGTGGGTGCATGTCACATGGGTACATGTTGGGCATGCACAAGCTGTTTGCTTCATTCCACTTCCAAAAACCATTCCTTCCCTCTTTTCAGAGTAATTCTGACTTTAAGCACAGATATCTTTTAAGAACATTAGAAAAGTCTACTTTTAAATTAATTTTTTTAGCTGAAGTTCAAATGCTCCAAGCTTATCAATGTCTACTTGCAAATTGTCATTTAAGCTTAAATAGTCAATTTGCATTGCTGTGTTGGTTTGGCATCAGGATTCCCTGGGAAATAGAGTTAAAGAAGCAGGTTTTCACTTTTAACAAGAATCAAAATACGTGGATTTTTTTTTTTTTGAAAACTGCAAAAACATCCCTGTTCAAAAATTCAAAATGGATTTCATGCCTATTAAAAAAAAAATCAAATGAGAAAGACTGTACACCATGTTGACATGACAAACAGTTAAATACTCAAAAAAAAAATCAAGCTACTTATTCTATTTGTTTTGTTTTCTCTGCTTTTTTTTTTTTTCTATTTCAGTTCCTATTTTATACTCTTTCCCAAGAAGGCCCTTGTTAAAACAGTCTTTCGGCAGGCTGTTTTCTCCTAAACCCCTTGAAGTGGTAGAATGGAGATGGCAGAAGCCGAATGATGACTTTAAAATGACTGACAACATCATTCCCTGTTATTACTGCCTTGTAGACTGCCAAAGAACTAATGTACTTCAGACATCTAACGTAATTAATTCAAAACCACAAATCTGAATCACAAATCTACAGTATATGTGTGGATTCAGCAGGAAAAAAAATATGGTCTGGAGCAGAAAAATATCCTTTTGCATAGCTACCTCTAATTTTAAACAGGGTATAAATTAAACATTCTTTGATAATAATATGCAATGACAGCGTAATCATATGCTAACATTTAATCACCTTTTATATACAATATTACCCTGATTCTTCTTTAAATTTTTATGTTGTATATTGCTGTACATTTTTCTTGCTGATTGATTCTCTTTATTACTACTGATTTTATTTATGCCGCTAATTTTTTTTTCCTAAGCATATATTTTAATGAGTAGTTTTGTTCAGCTAACGTCTACAGAATAAGAGAATTCAGCACACCTGCCTAAATAAGATGCTTGAGATCACTGAGGAAAGAAATTGACATTTTACTTTACCCTCAGCATGGAGCCAGGGGCAAAGTTTGATCTGAAAACTTGCAAATTAACCAAAACTGTCACTCAGGAGTTATGGGCCTGAATGCTGCAAAATATGTTCTTTGAAGTCCTCATTTCAGCAAAATTATTAAAAACTTTATATCTAATTAAAATTGTAACTGCATTCCCATTTTTCAAAATCTCTATATCCTCGGGGCCAATTGGGATGAGTGAATTCGCACCCTCCTCTCTGCAGCACACTGAACTGCTCCTACAGCAATATCAGATCATTACCATCTCCCCAGCTGAGAGGGAGCAGCCATTATCATGCAGCATTATTAATCTTCTTGTCTTATCAACTTGCAAATCACAAGCCATTGAGCCTTATGGCATGGTTCTGGGTCCATAGTTATTCATTTTGTAGGTCTACCTAGCCTTTGAGTCTCCTTAATCACCTGAAGATTGTCAGTCTCTTACCTCAGCCTGCCCCTGTGGCCCTTCTCAGCTCCTGTGAAAAGTCCATGATGTTCTCTCAAAAAAAGACCTTTTTATTAAAAAAAAAAGAAAAAGAAAAAGAAAAAGAAAAAAAGAAAGAAAGAAAAGAGAAGGAGACAGTAAGGAGGATAAATTTCATTAATGGATGTGAATTAACATCCTACTGCCAAGAGCTGACCCTTTCTCCTGACATGTACGTCTAAGTCATTCTTGTCACTCTTTCCCCCATTAATATTCTGAAAAAGACAGTGCATTGAAGAGAATAGAATAAGATAGTTCCCTTAAACAGTCACTGTTGACCTTAGGTTGGGGATTTTTCTTTAATTTGCTTTTCTTAAAAATAAAATATTAATCATATTGGAAAAGGCAAGCAGAGTTCCTTTACATTTTTCAATATATTCCATTTATAATATTGCATTCATTAAATTAAGTCATTGAACATTTCGAACATTTTTTTTAAGTGCCAAAGGAAAATAGAAATGTAATTTCCATGGGAAACTAGGTAAGACAGGCTGTGGTACCCTGATGACAACTCCTGTTTCTGCCAACTTTGATTCAAATGCCACAAACACCTGATTTGAGGGTGTTGATTACTTTACTATTTGTAAGAAAATGTTTAGCTCACTGTAGCTAGGAGGATTTTGCCTTTTTCTTTTTTATAATTTATTATTTCTCCCAAACTCATTCCTCAGATAAATTTTTACCCTATTCACTAGCGAGCAATGTTATTATGAAAACTTCCTTATTATACTCGTGAGCTTGTGGTGAGCTGCATGTGTGTGAGTTTATGAGAAGGAAAGGACCCATAACAGAAAACCCCAACTAATAATATAAACTATGGTGTAACTTAGATTTCTTATATTATATAGCATATGTGTACCTATATATATATGTGTATATATATATGTATTTAATTCCTGGGTGTTCTGGTAAAGGTATTTGGGATATAGGACAAGAAACATTAGGCACTATGATCTTGTAAAATGATAACATTATGACTTCATAATTGAAATAATTTTGCATGGTATAAAAAAAGTCACATTCCAGTTACCACCTGGCAAGACCCCATGCCCTTCTTTCATTTCATAAAGATGACAATTTAGTTGAGAAACTGTGATAGAGATGTAGCAGGGCGCTACAAAGTATAGTGGATTAATGTTCTGGGTTTTCATCTCCAGAGACCTGCCTTGAAATTTGGTTTGGGCCATATGTGAAATGAGTTTGGTAGTTTCCACCAAATCAGTGGTGGAGACTAATCCACACAAAAAACATGCTGCACACCTTAGTACAGATGGTAGTCTCTTTTCAACAGAGTTCCAAAGCTGAAATACCACAGTAGATTTCCAGGCATGTAGAGGTGCCATTTGCAAATTTATTTCGGGTAACTTGAACAGTGCATGTCAATAATCTGTTATTTTTATGAACACTAAAATCCACAAAATTCATGTGAAATTGGATTCCCTTAGAACCTGTTTTGTGGAGAAGTGGACCTGATAATTTAGCTGAGTAAGCAGATTTTATATTCCAGAATAAAATGTAAGGGGGCTGATTTGTCTCTGACACTATCTACAATTTAATCAGTATTTCACCAGAAACTGATTTGACACAAGAAGTTTACTGCATACTTATTATCTCATCCTAAAAATACTGATCAAGAGAGGAAGGAAAATTAACTTTGAGGAAAAGACAAAAATAGAAATATGTAGAGAAGTCAAGGCTGCCCTACTAGCAGTCATGTTAAGCCAACTGTTATTTGCTGTTTCCTAAGAAAAGCAAGAATTTTACATGGCCTTACCTAGAGCTGGCTTTGGCTTTTCCTTCTGCAAATGTGTCTATAGGGACTCTGATACCATTCTGTCTGTCTTGGTCTATGCATCTCCAGCACCAGAGCTTTCTCAGCATGAAATAATAAAATAATGATAATGATAAGGATGATAATAATAATAGTAATAATCACAACAATAGCTGTCATATAGTTCCTCCTTTTTAATGTACATACTATCTATTTACTTTAGTTGTGGAATATGACATTCGCACAGTGTAAAAGGGTAAAAATTTTGCCACACTCTTAAGAAATTTGCTGTAGAAACTCCACTGCCTACTTCAGGTCTTTAACTCATGTCAAAAATTTTTGCATGTGGCAAAGAAAGTGTCCTAAACCATGTTAAAGTTTCCTGTGTAAAGTGGTAACAGTTTGGAAAGAAACTTCAAGAAGTAGGTGCTGTCGGTTCATTTTGGATGTCAAGCCTTACCTGCGTAGGGTCACTCCGAGTCTTTAAATAAGCCTGCTCCTTTTCATCAGCTTGATAAGGAATCAGAGCTGAAGCCTTAGGACTGCTTTTTGGAGCACACAATATCAGGTGTCTAAGTTAACCAGGCTAAATGCCACCCCAGGGCATTAGGTCTATGTGTGTAAAATAAGGTTTATAAGCAACGTAGCCACAATGAAATCTGTGAGAATATTTATGAAACAAGGATTGTAGAATCAGATCCTAATGACTTTTCCTAGTTTTGCCAAGACCTAAATAATAGATACCTGCCTAAGTATCAGAATCTAATTTTTCTTTCCTGAACAGCATTCAGTATTTATTTTCCTATATAACTCAGCCATAAGCTTGTATTCACTACCTACCACAAACTTCACACACTCACTGAATTGTGCTCTCTAGGATTCTAATTTCTTCTTCTCCAGCAGGGTTTTCTCCTATCACATTCCTACCCTCTCTTGTTGTTACCAGCACTTTATTATGGCATAGATGCTCTATGGGCTTAAGATGAACCCAAACCTGTTGGAGGTAGCAGAGCATAACTGGTACCTGATTTTCAATTGCAGCTGGGACAACAGCACCTGATACCACGAGTACAGACATGAACTTGCTGGTCATGACTATAGAAGCACTCAGATTGGGCTAAGCATGGGAGAGAACAGATGTGTGATGTAGGCAGTGTCAGAGAATTTATTTCTCCTTTGTTAAACTGAGATACTTCATTTAATGTATATATATAGGAGGAGAACATAAAGAGGAGTCTTTTGATAAATAAAGGAGGCATTTTGATCCATTTTTAATAGTAAATTGTTCAGTGAAACAGGAGATTATAGTGGGCTTCTCCAACTAAGACAAGATAAAAAAAGAGTTATTCCCTAACTGATGAAGTTTTTGTCCCCATAATGGATAATTATGGAATAACCCTCTTTTGTAAGTGTTTAAAGATAAGAAAATGCTCTCAACTAAGTAGCTCTCAACTCTTACATCTTCTATAAAAGGCTGTGATTTGTCACAGAAAAAAAACACGCAAACCTCTATTTGATCTGCTTTTATTCAAATTTTTACACTGTATGAAGAGGGGCATCTCCATATGGGTGCAGTCATTCACCCATCTGGATCTCAATGGAGAATTTATAGGTGTGAAACTGCCAGCACTCAGCCACACTGACTGTCAGGCTGTACTGTTTAGAGGTATTAAGTATGGACTTGGGTGCCTAAAGTTAAAAAAGTACTGTGGAAATACAAGTTATGTGACTATGGAAGCACATGTCCACTGAAAACACACTCTTAATGTTTACACTTGTTCATATTGCATGGGATTTTGTTTGCAGTGAAGTCTGGAGATCTAAAAAAATATATGTATTTTTTTCTTTTACCTCTTGAAAATATATTTAACAAACCTGCATATGAAACATTGGAACTTCTTAGTGCATAGTTCTAACAAAGGATGGGCATGGGGAATGGATACAGTTTATTTTTAAATTAAATAAATACCTTTCTTCCATACCCTTGAGAGCTAGCTGATTTATCAGTTAATAAAATAATCATACACCACAGACTTGTGCTTCCAATTTATTTTAAAAAGAAATAACATTGCATTTTTGACATATATGAATACAAACGTAACACTAGAGGAAACTTTGTGAGTAACCCTGTACATATATCAGCAACCCTGCATGAATAACCTTACTTGCTTTTTCTCTGCTATTTATGGTATGGATTCTGCATAAACACTTATTTCTTCAACAATTCCTAATTTATGTATATGACCCTATAAACCTCAATGTGACTGCTGACGAGGAAAAAACTATTCTCTGACTAGAGAATAGAAAATGTTTATTTAACACAAGTGAAAAGGAATTTAGTTTTAAATCTACAATTAGATATCACTAGTATTTACACCTAACACCATAAACCTAAAATGAAATGTATTTATTCAAAAAAAACCTATGTCTGAATTGACTACTTTTCTTGCTTAAAAATGCTGATCCAGATTTCAGAACTGCAGAATTTGGACAAATCCAGTGTGTGCTAGACAGAAATGTTCACGTGCACCTCTCAGAAGAATAAGGCCCATGCCTCCTAGCAGACTTTTTCTTTTATTTTCTTTTAATTCCTCTTAAGTTTTGTGGCCAACAGAACAAGAGAAAACCACGTAGGAAGATTCTAAGTAGAGGTAAGTGATGGCAGAGCTGGGGTACTGTGTGGCAATCCAGCCCAGCAGTGACTGCAAGAACAGAATGAGCATGGATCTGAAATCCTTTGGTGAATATGGGGCTCATTCCTGCAGCCCTTGTATGAATAACTGAATAACTTCCATGGGTCTGCTTGCATCAGGAAGGTGTAGTCCCCTGAGCAGACCATTTCAGACCCCTGTTTTTTGTTTTTGATGTGAAGTTGGACTCTTTGGCGTTCCCATCCCCATTCCTCTTGTCTCCTGTTCTAATTCTCTATTTTTTGGACATATGCTTCTCCCTCTCTGCTCTTTAAATTCACTCTGCTCCCTTCTGTATATCAGCCTCAGTTCTACTTTGTTATTTTTGTTGTTTGCTTTGTCCTCCCTCCATCACTACTCCAGACACTTCTCTCCCCTTTGCTAGTCTGTTTGGCTCCTTGGGGACCCTTAACACTCCCCCACAACTGAGCAGATTCTCATTTTTAGTGATATTTTAAAAACTCTAGGCTATATTCTCTTCTCTAGAGAGAAAATTAAAAATAAAGAAAAATACCCACAAAACAAACAAAAAACCCCTTTCTTCAGAAACTCCTCTAGCTTAAACTCAGAAACTTTAAGTCAAATTCTCTTTTCAAAGGGACAAAGGAGATTGAGACCTACAAGGATGCCAGGGCACACCACCCACTGAAGTTCATGGAGTCACAGGCATTTGCCAGAGGCCCTTGGGCTCAACTGATCAATCCATTCTGCAAGGCAGGAAAGCATTCTCTCCCACGCCAGCAGTGCAGCCCTCTGACAGTCAGTGCAGATGTTGGTGTAAAATTTGCTCTCTGAGGCCCAAACAAGGCTGAACTCGATGGGAATCTCACTACTGATTCTGCAGTGTTGTGGCTTTAGCCCAGCCAGCAGCTCAGCCTCACACAGCCTCTCCCCCACAGTGGGGTGGGAATTGCAAGGGTAAAAGTGAGAAAACTTGTGGGCTGAAAACACTGTCTGTGTTATTAATTGTTGTCTTCCCTGATGGGGGAGATGTTCAGATTTTTCCAGGAGAAAAAAGGAGGCAAATGGGACTTCATGCTTCTCAGTCTCCAGATAGGTGTTTATTAATTCTTATTTAAGGAGTACAAGCCACTGGCGTGGCCTAGACATAGCACAGAGCAGAGAATGCAGCAAGAAGGCAACTTATCAAGATTTCACAGCCTTTTTAAAGGTAAATTACCCCATGAAAACTTAAAAGGCAAGATATTTTCACTTTTTTACCAATGTCCAACAAGTTCCTAAATCACGTAGACAGGAACTGCAGAATTCTTTATCCAATCATCCCAAACTACTCCTACTGCAGAATATGGAGTAGTGGAAGAAGAAGAAGGTTTGGAGAACAACAACAATCCTGAATTTTGATGTTTTTTGCTTTTATCTATTTACTATGCAAATAGACCTAAAACCTCTAAATTTTTCACCCTGTGATAATCTCACATAGTATTCTATCACCTAATTCACACCATTGTAGATTCAAATTCTTCCCAGAGGCTAGGCAAATTTTCCCATGGACAAAGGCCAAAACCAGTACTGTCCAGGGGGGTAAAACCCTTCAAAACAGGCAGAGAAATATTCTCTGCATTCTGGGTTCCCACAGGCTGAGATAAAGACAGTTCAATAGATAATATAAAAGCCATGCATGCAAGCAAAACTAAACAAGGACTTCATTCACCACTTCCCATGGGGAGGCAGGTGTTTACCCATCTCCAGGAAAGCAGGGCTCCATCACAGGTAATGGTGACTGGGGAAATCAAACACCATCATTCTGAAAATCATCCCACATTTCCTTCTTCTTCCACCTTTATATACTGAGAATGATGCTATATGGTCTGGGATATCCCTTGGACAGCTGGGGTCAGCTGTCCTGACCTCACAACCCGTTGCGCACCCCCAGCCTCTTCGTTGGTGGGGTGGGGTGAGAGGCAGAAAAGGTCTTGATGCTGTGTAAGAACTGTTCAGCAATAGCTAAAACATTCCTGTGTTGTCAATCCTATTTTCAGCACCAATCCAAAACAGTCCTGTACCAGCTACTGTGAAGAAAATTAACTCTGTCCCAGCAGCCCACACAGTAAGTAGATATTTGGAGCATCAGGCCTTTGAGGGAGGCACAAGAAGGTGTGAGGTGGAAGCTTATGCTTTCTCATGTGTATCTGTGGAAGAGTTATCAGGAAATCCTGATCATGTAACTGTGCTGTTTCTCAGATTACATTCTGACAGTACTTTCTGCTAACAATATAAATTAGTCCATTCTCCTTCAGATGAAAACAAACCTGTTGGGATGGTTGTCCCTTCTGAAAGTTGAAGACTTCTCTGCCCATCCTACTTCATATTTCTTTGAAGTACCAAGCCAGAATTTCTTTTGAAAGCCTCCAACTGAGACTACTTAAGCTGTCAGTTGCACGGTGTAAATCTGGAGTTAACCCCACTGCAGTGTTCACAGAGGTTAGCCAAGGACAGATCCTTCCCTCATCAATCCATGTGCTGAAGAGCACCTGGGGACCACCAATACAAGAGAGCACAGGCTCATGCCCAGTAAATACTGACGTCAGGGAGAAACGCCTGAGGCAGAAGGACAATAAAAAAACAAAAAGGAGAGAGTAAAGAATTAGACCAGAGAGGGAAAAAAGGAAAGAGTCAGAAGCTGGGGGTGATGATGGGTTACTTGTTTTGATACATTCCAAAGGAATGGGGTGCAGAGGGAATAGGATGGAACACTCACATATCACTCCATAAAATATTTCAGCTAAATAATTCTGTTGTGTTTAAACCTGGAATTTAATTAAATCATTTACTCTTTTTTTTTTGTCCAAATTTAATCTCACTGTATGACATTTAGTAGTGTAAGGATAGGTTGTCATATTTGAATTTTTTATTTTTTAACATATGCCCATTTTATAATGACATTAAGACACTTTGACTAAGCAGTTGAACTGATTACTCCACACCTCAGATGTGCTGGAGGCATGAGGTGAAATGCACCAGAGGTGTGCATTAATCAACCTTGCCATATAGTCTGTCCTGTCTCACTGCTTAATTAAATTCCAAACCAAATAGTTTTGGTGAGAAGGTTAGGAGGGACCACTTTTTCAAGTGGGTTTTGCATGAGCTGTCCACAGTGCTTGAAAAAAAATATAAGATATATTTAGAACAATATTTTAATTTGCAATACTTGATTAGATGGAAAGAACGTAATGTTTAAAAAAAGAAAATGTGATTAAGAAGCTTAAGTGCACAGTATATTACATGAAAATTCTGATCATAAAGAAAGGTAATATCTACTCAAAATTATAATTTCTGTACTTTTGAAATCAACTCAGCAAGAATTATCTACCCATATCAAATTGTAGCACTTGTCAAAATCAACTGTAAAGCATCTCAAGTGCTCTTCTGAATCAACAAAACAGATGTATAGCGATGTGAGGTTGCACTGAAATGGAAATAAAAGTGAACTAGATGCCAGTCATTGCCCTTAATCTCTTGAACCCGGCACTTAACACAGAGGATACCACAGGTCTTTGGGACACTGTTTAGAAGGGGAAGAAATCAAGACTTGAATCTTAATAGCATATGCAAAAACACTCTGTAAAATTATTTTCTTTCTGCTATAGTAGAATATCATATGCTCAAAGAGCACCTTTCCTTGATCATAAACATGAGGCAATGTTTGAAACAGCACCCTATTTCAGCTTGAGACAGGCAGAAAAACTGAAATATGTGAGACATAAAAAGGTGTTTAAATTTTTAAAATAGCAATTAAATATGCTTAGAGGTTCAAAAGTCACCATCTCACTCCCTTCAATAAAATGTGCAATGATGTTTATGGGATAACACCTGCAGTGGAATGAATACAACAAGTATAGCTTTAGTTAAGATTACATTATTAGGTTTTATTAGGGACTTAATAGATTAAAAATGTCTGCAAGCATTTGTCCTTAGAGAACAAGTCTAATCCCATCACCTAGGATGTGTGTTTGGAGTGAGCTCCTCTGCAAATTTGTGTAACCTGGTATCCCTGGAATCATGATAAAAATTACTGGTTTTTTCATTGGCTTTGTGATGATGGTGCCTTCCAGGAGTGTGATGCACAAAGGGAGACTAAGGGGAGCACAGACAGCAAAATGAACAATTTTTTTTTGACCTGTCCTGTGATCCAGTTAAGACTGAATTTCAGGTAAAGGGATTTTGTAGGCTCCTGAGGTACTGCAGAATCCTACTGTTTAGCAACACTTTACTTGCTTTCCCATTTTCAATCACATTTAGACTTGTAGAATTTTTAGTATACGGTACAATGCTGAAAATTACTGACTTCACTTCCACTTATAATGAAGCCATCATAGCATAAGTTATCCATAAAGTGGTCTGTTTTCACCAGCAGCATCATGGAGCTGGCATGCAAAGATGATTGTTAAGCCCTTCTTACCCCATGCTGAGAGAAGGTCCAGTGAAACAAAAACTTCTCTCTGAGATGGGCCAAGGAGCCCAAGCCCCATGATGAATGCCTGGAGGATTAGGCTCCTGGACTCACTGTGACATGCTCCCGTGGCTCAGTCCAGACAAAAAAAAAATCCTCACAGAGAGTCCTTGGTCTGGTTTGCTGCCAATGTTCGGAGACGAACATGCTCGGTTTTCCAGATGAAGATAGCAACCAGCTACAAATGTTTTAGACTAATTTTAATGTATCTTGACAAAGTTAATTCAGCCCTTTGTGGATTTCATCCATCATTTTCCTCCTTGTCTAGAGCATGCAGAAATAGCAGACTATCAATTCTAGCTCTTGAGACACAAATAAGATTGTTTGAGACCTTTTGACTTCAGTGTATGTGAAAATTTGCAGAACTTGTGAGAAACACTTCTTCAGGTTATGTGCTGCAGACAGAATTGATTCATGCAAGAGAGGAGACAAAGTGGGATCTACTTTTAGTTCAGTTACAACCACTTTCATGGATTTTTTTTTTATACGGGATTGTTAACCAAAAGGGCAAGTTCTAATGAAGAACAAAAGAACTGATCATGAGGTCTCAAGTTCTAGTTTTCAATTCTGTCAATTCACTTTCCAAGTGGGTTTTTTTTAACATTTTTAAGATTAAATACACTGAAAATTACTCCAAATTTTCCAAATGTTCCAAAAGTGATTTTGCTAGGTTCCAGAGGTCAACAGGCTATTATAAAACCAACAACAGAGAAAAGAGGAAATTTACGGCTTTGGCCAATACAAATAGATAGAAAACTCTAGTAGATACCTGCTCAATTCAGAATAAACCCCCACTCGAGCAACCAGCAATGGTAGGAGCTGAAAAGTTAATCTGAAACACAAGCAAGACAAAACATTTCTACTCTCACTTAGGTTTAAAGTGGACCCAGTCATGGCACCATACAGGAATGGGTTGTCTGAAAGGTTGTTGAATCCTTCCGCTTGTGCTCAGTCTTCCATCCTTTCACCAGCAGTACTAGTAGGTAAGACAGAAAGCCTAACTTACTTCTCTTTTCCTCTTTAAAGAGGTTTTGTTTTCTGGGTTTTGGTTGGGTTTTTTGGGAGGGGCTGTTGATGCTTTGGCTTGCTTGGTTGGGTGATGTTTGCTTGCTTGCTTGTTTGTTTGTTTTAAAAGGATATTCTGGGTTTTTTGGACAAAAAAGTCAAAAATTGGAGCTTTTCTTGCTGTTTTCTAACATTCCAGGAAGCACTGAGAACATAACGTCAGAGTGCTTCCTGACAGCCTTTAAGGTCCCAATAGAAATATTTCAAGAGGGCTACAGGGCTTTTACAAGACAAAGATCTGAGCTGTGTCCCAGTGCAGCTCCAGGCACCCCAGCATGTGCAGTCCAGCCAGCACTCTGATGAAGTTTCACAGAGCAGATGGCCCAGCTGGTGCAGACCACTCTGCAGCAGGACTCCAAGCACAGCCTGGTGCACAGAATATTTGCACAATATTTGCACCCTTGTCTGCACAAAGGACTACTTCTTTCTCTCTGAAGCCTAGAGGAAGCCTGGATAAATGTGTAGCTGTGCCATAGCTCACGCTTCTGTGCCAGGCCATGTACACAGAGAGATGGAACTGTGCCTCCAGATTTCTCTGCTCTCCTCTGGAGGTGGCAGCAGGTCCCCACTACTCACCAGGTTATGTTCAGACTGTGCAGTAGCTCTTTAATGGTACAGTGAACTACTTTACAGATACTTCCATAGTGAATACTAATTCCACTAACTCCATAAGATTTTGAGACAGTTTTCAGCAAATTTTTTTTTATTTGGGCTGAAATTCAGAATTCCTTCCCTGCACTGCATATGATGACACTTTTGTAAATGTATTATTCTTTGTACCTGGCCATGTTTCCTTTCCAAACCAAACACATAACGGGAACATTTTCAACTTTCAAGATTATTGCCTGACAAAACTGCAGTGGTTGTGAAAGGCAAAGTGTCGTTACAGGTCCTGTCTGTTTTGGATTTCTTGGTTAGTTTTTATTTTTGGGGGTTTTGTTGGTTTTTTTTCTTATTTAGCCTGCATGTTCTCTGAAATGTTGAGCAAAATTGCATTATCTGTTGCACCACAGTACATATATTGTTGTTCCCAAAGGTTTGCTTATAACGTTCACGGCATCATTTATTTTTTCCCTTTCTCCCATTGTCATTTCTGTACAGATTTAATACAACAGAAACATGGCTTCCACTGGGAGCTACAGGTAGAGCAGTTACAAAGTTCTCTGTAATTGGTGTCTGCCATGGCTGCTCACAGTAAGTTATGTAAATCACAGCAAGGACCCACAACCCCTAAAGGCATGAATATTTTTTTTCATTCAGAGCAGAGGATAACTTCAGAATCTTAGTAATAGTCCCCTCCACATCAGGGATCTCCTTACCAGGTAAAGTCAAGGTCTAGAAACTGGCCATGTCAATTTTGCAATTTAAATCATACTGTTAAAGATGGTTTGGTAGGTATTGCAGCAAGTCAATGCATTGTAGGCAATATTAATTTTTAGGATGTGTTTTCTCTTCATAGCCCTTGCAAATCCATCTGCCTCTGTTTATATTCGCTGTAGTAATTCCATCAAACCACAGATTTGAATATTTATTTCTTTCTTCTTTAACATCTCTTTAATTTAAAATGAAATTAGGTGTTGTCAGGGTTTCATTCTGAAAATGGAGTAATAATTCCACTGATTTTCTAGTGGTGTATTTTAGTTAAAATCATGTCTTCCAAGTGATTAAATGTGAGGTTATTATTAAATGTTTCCTTTAAAATAGTACTGCAAGTGTGAGAATTTTTAGCCTAAGTTCAGTAAGTCAGCTTCTGTCTTATAATTTTTTATTTCTCCCACAAATCTTGCTCTTATGGGTCATATACAACAGTTTATGCACTATCTATTAGGTAGCTGAATGAATCCTTAAGACATAGTCATTGTCTAGTTCTGTTATTGGGAAAAGGTTTCCTAAGCTAAAATCCTTGCTCACATTTCCAACTTAATTCAAGAACATCCTGGTGCTCTTTGGCAAAGCACAAGGGGCAAAAAACCCAAACCAAAACAACAAAAAAACCCCTGCAACAACAACAAAGAAAAGAGGATAAATGTTTTTAAAAGCCAGTTGAATCTGATTCTTCTGTTACCCTTACCAGCAAGAATTCTGGAAAAGAAAAATAGCTTTTGGGCTTGATTGTGCAGATAGCCCCCTCAGACTGAATCTTAATCTTCTCTAATAACATTTCTTATTTTACCTCCAACCCTTTTCATCTACTTATTCAGGAAAGCTAAGCTCAGCATATGTAGGTGGTTTTCACCGAGCACCTGTTTTTCCTTATATTTTTAATTTTATTTTTGAAAATAAGAAGTAAATGCATACTATACACACACAATATAGTATTGCATGTACATATAGGCATATACATATACAATCATGTTCAGGAACACACACAGAGGCTCTTGAAGAAAACCAGGTGTTTCTTAACCACATAATCTTAGGTGAGGCAGTGTACCTTAAGTCTGTTTTGCAATGTCCCATTTTTTCTTTGGACTCGAACCCCTGCTCTGTGTTGCTTGCTTGTACATGCAGCACTACTAAGGATACAAGGACATGGCTGAAGCACCCTGGACTGGGTCTGCCATCAGTTCACCATGCCTCTCAAGGCTTTAAGGAAGCAGGAATATAGTAGATGAACAGACTCCCAGGAGGACCCTGGTGAGGAGATGAAGGTGACTTAAAGCCTCTGTCTCCAAAGAGCTTGGGGCCTTGCACAGTGCAACTCCGAGGGTACAGAAGAGTACCAGCCACTAATGCAGCCCAGGCATAGTAAATTACTTTTCCATCAACTACAAAAGGCACCTACTCAACCCCACTTTTCATCACTCTACCAGTTAGACAAGTCAAAGAACAGAAATGGTAATGGCTGGTACAATTATCTAGTACCAGTTCGGTGGTTCAGTGGTTCATATGTCTCTGTTCTCTGTCATCTTAGAGGTAAACATGAGCTATAATCATCCACGTGTCATGCATAGCTAAGCTGGGTATTGGCAGAAACCTCATGCAATTGAAATTTTACCCAGCCCTAATCAATGAACTATGTCTTCAGGTAACAGATAGCTGCATCTGGTACAGGCAGACAGCTAGAGAAACCCCTTCCTCTATGAAACATGCTACATACCTTACAGATTACTACTGTTACCTAAAATGATGCAAGTTTTTCACTTAAAAAATGTTGTCTGGAAAGGCCAGCAAAATATATTCATTCCCTAATGGATGCGTGCAGCTCCTGATTTTCACAGATTTTCAGTGTTGCGAATCTTTACATTTAATTTGTTTACTATTGATAAAACTCGTTTAAGGCTCCTGCGGTCTCTCAAATGTCCTGACAAATATGAAAAATATGATTATTTTACTTTGGTTATCAAAAATCAAGTTCTAGTACAATTCCTACTCTCCTTTGAGGCCCCTGATCTTAAAAATGCAGGGCCAGAAATACTTACTGCTTCCTGCAATATGAACCCCAAGGCAGAGTAAAGAGTACCTGATGTTCCAAGTTATTCAAGCCTCCTAATTGCAAGTTAGGTTTTGAGTAGTTAGGAGTCCGAAGGCTTTCTGTGGGCTGAAGTAATTTTTGTCTGGAAAAAAATATTGGGGAATGGGTGTAAAAAGAAATAAGCATTATAAAAATTTTGCATCATTCTCAGTTATGTCAGATGAGTTACGCAAAGGAACACTCTGACTGACATGAAGAATCACATCAAGTTTAAAATAAAAACTAGAATGGGTTTGCTTGTGGTTTGGGGTTCTGCAACCTCCCCCCTCCAAACTCTGTATGCTTAATTTCAGTTACTGGAACTCTGTTTTCTGCCTTCTCTTTATGGCCTTTTTTATAAAAGGTAGCTGGTACTCACAAAAAATTTTGGGACCGTTCAAAACTTTTCACAGTTAATTAGTAATGCATGTAGCAAAACACCCGCCCTACCTCTGGGCCTTGGGGGTTGACCTGGTTCACTTGTAACTGATTTATTTTTTAAGGTTGTCTGGCACATCTCCACCCCAGCTGCTTCCAAGAAATTTCAGCTCAGCGTCAGCTGGGAAAGATCAACTTCACATGCTGACATACAGAGGCAGCCTTAGGAGTACTGGGGCCTCTGGTGGGAGGCGTCAATGGGAATCTTTGCTCTTTTTGCTGGTCCGGGGATATACTATCTGCCACCATACAGGACTTTTTTTAGCATTTTCTTTGAAAGAACACTCACCTGATTATTACACTGTGTTTTTCCTCAATCAGAAACAGAAATATTATCTTTACCAGATTTGTGGCTCATTGCATAGGTCTGAATGGTGGATGGCTTTTGCAGGATCCGAACCCTTTGTTAATAGCTGCTGAGAGGCCAAAACAAACATGCTATTTTATAGTCTGGTTAAATTCTACAGAATACAAAAGAGGATAGAGAATGATTCTGATATTTTTCCTTATGTCTGAGTAAAGGCTTACTCTGCAAGTCTACAAGCTGAAACTGATGGTCACAAATCCTACCCTTCTTCCTCAAGATACTTCCTAGAGATGTCCTTATTTTTTTTTTGGTGATTGTTTTTATTCAGAACCTCCCCCCCCAAAATTTCTACTGTGTTTCCTCCTTCACTTTTCTTCCTCTTTGACTGCAGATTAATTTTGTCCCTAGCCCTCTTGCCTAGGCTTCCATTTGGTTCCCTTCCATAATTTCCAAGGGCATCTGAACCTAGGGCATCTAAACCAAGGGCATCTAAGCCAAGAGCATTTTATCATTAATGTAAAACACAATTTTAAAAAAATTATATCTAATTGAGTCCATTAATAAAGAAAGAAAGCATCTCTAATTGTAATGTACAGTACCTGATTCTACTTAAAGTACACAGAGACACTCACTCTAAGATAAAGGCTGGCAGTGAATTCTACCTCTGGGTAGACACCTTTCCCAATTTGTGTAGGGAGCTGAATGAAGGACTGTCATCCATTAGTCACTGTTTGATACAACGGTAAGAGGATCCAACAGGAAATTCTGTGGTTCTTTCTTTTTTTTCCAAACTTCAACAACATTTTTCTGAATATAAATAGTTTCAAAACAGCAATAAAAACTTTTTTTTTTTTCCAGAACTGGAAGCAATATTAATACAAAGCAGAATGACAATTTCAGCACAATGAAGAAAACTGAGTGTTGATAGAACAACAGACCTTTGATGAAAACAATATTCTTGGTTTGTTTTTTTTTTCCCACAGCTAGATAAGCTAAACAAGATCCTCTCAGTTTGGTTCTGCAAGATTACTATTTTAAGACTGTTACTTTATTTTAGCTTGTGTTCAGATGCTTATAGCAAGAGAACACTTCCGACCTGCACAGAGACAGAGACTGTATTTTGTTAGGATAACAGACTTGGTATGTTCCATTCAGCTTAGCACCATTAAGCTTCTGGGTCTAGCATTTGCTGTGTGCCACCAGGATTAATATCTTAGTATTTTCTTCCTAGTCTGTGGTTACATTTTAAGAATTAAATGATCATTCAGAAAGTTGGCTTCAGTTTATGAGCTGTTAAAGCTGAGAGATACACTACGTCAAAATGAAAGGAAATAGTTGAAGTGATAATCATTAATGTTAACTTTGTCCTCAGTCTTTATCACCTGACATAAAATGTGCACCCATTCCTGTTACAATAATTTCACTCATATTTAAAAAGATTATTTTTTGGGGGGGACCTAGAGGATATCTTTGTATTGTTTTGTCTTTTGTGACAAGATGCACTAAGAAGTCTGGAGACAGAAATCTTGAATTTGCACCCTTGGGATGTCTGGCACTGACAGATGAAGTGAAATTGTCCCCACACTACCCCATTAGCAGACCTCAGGTTGGATTTGGAGGCTGAGTGACAGTTCAGCTGTTGTGCCCTTTCAATTTTTTTCCTCCATCATTAGGGATCATCAAGGAAGGAGACTGGTGGGATCAAATGAACTCAACTAGTTTGGCTGTATAGATACCCATTCTCTGGGATCCTGGCAGAAGCCAGTACCTGCCTTCACACTCCTAAAGAAACACCTGATGAGGGAAGAAATTTGCAAGCAACTTCAGGCTTGATTGGGCTAGCTAGGCCCATTGGTGGGCTCTTTCCCAAACCCGACTTTTTCTTTGCAGGAATGATTCCTTACCCAGGAATCTTGTATAAGAATTGCATTTACAATAATGAGTTTTTCTGTGTATCTTCAAAAAAGCTCAAATCCACATTTATTCTTTCTACATTATAAAAAATGTGCTAATAATTGTCAAATGCTAATATGTGTCACTACCAGCATTTCCTCTTATTGTGCTGTCTCTCCCCCTCTGCTTATATTAAGTGTAATTTTTTTATTTTTCTATAATTTTAACTTTTATTCACCTAGTATTTGGCATTCAGGTCCAAAGTTCAGGCAAATATAACAATCATTTGAGAAATACTCACTAGACAAGTATTCATGCACTCTTGTATCACCTGACATATGGCGAACAAGCTGATGAATGACTCAGGATTTAAATGGTAATTACCATTCATCATTATAATAGACTTGCTAATTCATAAATTCTTGGTAAGCCAATTTTCTATAAAAAGGTTAATAATAAGAGTGGAAAAGAAGGAAAAAATAGCCCTAGTGTGATAAAAAATGTAAAAGCTAGAATATCTTCACTGCCACACATTCCTTCTAATGATTGAATAATTTTGCGCCAAAGTGCTTGCTTATTGACACAATACCACTTGCAGTACCAGGGCTCTGATGGAAAAAGGGGAAGACAAAAAAATCCAACCAGAACTGCTAAAAACAGAGGCTGAGGTATGTCAGACAAAGACAAAGGAACTAAGACATTCACACATGGCAAAGGCAGGCAGGATCCCACTCACACATTTCCTAGTTTTACAGTGCTTGGTGAAAATGTCATGTTCTCAGGACTGCTCCCAACATGCATGTTAGGGAAAAATGTATGGAAATGTTCCTAGTACTCCTAAGTGAAGCTGTGAGAAATGCATCTAAAGTCATCTCACTTCCATTAGCCTCACTGAGTGTTCTATTAGTTCCTCTGAGCAAAAGGAACATTTAGTTGTCTCTGCTTTGGATAAAACAAGAAAAAAGCAAAAACATGGAGAAAAAAAAATTTACTCATTTTATGGTCTTTATCTGGAAAAGGACTGTGAATGTAATTCACAAACCCTGTGGAAAAACCAATGTAGACTGGAAAGAACACATGCAGGCAACACTGAAATTCTATATATCCAGTGTTCAATATAGAACATATTTTCCTATTAGATAGTGTACCTAAATGAACACAAATGAAAATGCTTCTTCCACCTCTAATCCTTATGTCAGCACATCTTTTTATCATAAGATGCCAATATGGGAAAGACTTTCTTGCTCCACCAAGGCATGTCGTTTCTCTCTCCACCTACATCTTCCTACTCCTTCTCTGGGCACCACAGATGTCAAAGCTACCCTAAATTACACAGCAGATGTACTTTTTACTTCAGATGCAAAACTAAGGAGGCTGGGAATGAGGCAGAGATGCATCCGTCTGCAAGGAACTGAAGGACAAGAGGAACAGGAAATAAAAGAATTGATGCATGGAATCTCGGTGCCCTGCCCCCTCTCCACTGTTGTGATTGTGCAGGGCACAAGTTCAAGAGAATGAAGTAGTCAAGTTAAAGTTGAGGTTTTGATCATTTTAGCCTTCATTTGGAATCATGCAGGGAAACTTGCCCTTTCAATCTGTTGCACATTAGGTATCAGGGTGATTGGACAGATGTTGGGTATTCAGGAATAAAGGATTTGTATGGGAAAAAAAATCAACCCAAAGCTATTGTGCACTATGTAACACCATACTGGGATTATGAATAATACTAAACTTTACTACAACATACTGTATGTTCACGAAAGTTTATAATGCAGTTAATCTTACTGACTGCTTTCCTGAAAAACAAAGTCTTGTAGCAACAGAATATGAAATTCCTGCCAAGCTAGAGTCTCTCTTGCATTTGTTTTTCCTTCCTGTTTTTGTCTTTCTTGCACACATACATTATAAATCTCAGAACTGATGTAAATTTAAAAATGGATGTTAAAACCCAACCTGTACCTCAGATTCAGGGGACTATTTTGAAATGAATGAAATTTTAAAATATATTTAGAACTCCAGATTTTGGATGAGCTTCTTAAATATAGAAACAAGCACATAAAGCATTAAAATGTGCTCTGCATGAGGACTGGATTTCAGAGTGTGTTTGTACTTGAAACTTTGGATAATTTGGAGAAACTCTTTGCAGTTGCACTGGTTATGAAAATCAGGCAGTGTGGAGATTATAAAAGACACAATAAGACGGTTTCTATGCTGTTTTTCATTTTGTTTACTTGACAGTATCTAATAATAAATGCCTATAAAACAAAACAGAAGGCATATAATATAACTTCAAAACAAAAGAAAAAATACAGAAATAGGGCAATTAAGGCATCGTTCTAAAGAGCAAATATTCAGGTCTAATATTATAATGCAACTACTTTTCAAGCGATGTTATTAAGCGAAATTCAGAGTTTCAGAACATTGTGTGTCTGCTCTATTGCAAAAATGATCAAATTAATTTAAAGTGGATGTAAAAAAAAACTATCACTGGTTTTCAGAAAGAGAATATATCAAGCCTTTATATATTTGCATGACTTTTGTTCCAGTTTTTATTTATGCTAAGCCAAAAACTTGTAACATATATTATGAATTTTTTAACAAGTATCACTGCATTTTTTGTTTTCCTAGGGATACAAAGCATAGAAAAAGTCAGCTTTTGGGTCAGCTGCAATGGGGAGTTAAATTGGAATAAAGTGAATCAAAATGCTTATGCTCAGCCAACTGCATAATCAAAGGATAAAGATTCCAGTGAACAATTTAGTATCTGACTTTTCTAACTAACCTTTTTGTCATAAATCAAAATATTTCATTTTATTGTTGAAAGTTAGTCTTAGCAGTGGGGATAAAGAGAAAGGAAGAGAGCAGCACAGATAGCCGTGGGCAGTATATATTAGTAAGGTTGCACATCCAGAGAATCCTGTGACATCACAATAGACACAACGATAAAGCTCTCGTGGACTGGGAAGGCACTGAGATGACAGGAAGGTATCTTTGCACTCAGTTGTATTGCACCATACTTTTTTAACTTAGTTATTATATGAAAAATATAATTTTTGATTTCTAGGAAGAATACATCGTCCCCTTGATATCTTGGAAATCTCAGTTTATTGAAGATTTTCTATCACTGAATACGAGCATTATAGGGTTTGAGCTTACATCACCATTTCAGGGTTGAGCTGCTATAGCTGAGCAGTGGATTATAGAAACGATGCATTGACATTAGTACAGAGGACCACATGGTTGCCATTAGATGCTTGAAAACCTCCTTTAAAGTGACTCATTTGCTCACTTTACTGTTTTCAGCATTAAGTTCTAGAATTGGCCAAATATTTTCCAGTGGTTGAATGCTTGCTACTCTCATGAATTTGCTGCTAAACATAAGCCATTGAATTTGATGGAAGATGAATGTAAATGTTTGGCCTCAGTCTGTGTTGCTCTTATGGAAATTTTGAGAAATGACTGTGAAGTTGTGTGATCTTAGGAATATTTGAGGATTTATAACACAACTTTTCCTATGCTTTCACTGTAGGATTGTATATTGCTTTTGATGGCTGTTTTTATTTCTTTTAACAGATGTATATTCTTCTTTGTAATAAGGTTTTGTACTTACTGATATTTTGGAAGAAGGGATTATCATGAGTATTTCTATCTGTGGAAATAGTTCTTTTTTGCTCCACGGTAGGTGAATCAGTGTTTTGCCCTTTTTCATGACCTTTCAGAAAACATTATCTTTATGCCACTGTATAGTAATTATGTCACCTAGAGTGTGGGCACCCCTGCCCCAAGAACACAGGAATAGTTACATAAAAGGTGATGATGGTGACCAAAGGTATGGAACAATTTCATATAGCAGAGGCAGGCCAGAGAAGAGCAGTTGCAGAGGAAGAGGGTACTCCATGTTGCAAATGAACAATTGATGACCATGAATTGCACAACAAGAATTGAAAAAATCAAACAGAAATTTAAAAGACCATGAGAAATATTCTCTTACTCAATGAATGATTGAAATTCTTGAAATGAATGAAAATCTTTTAACCATTGTGGTATACCTACTGCCTTCTGCTCAGAAAATCCCCCAACCAAGAGCTGCAAGGCAAGGAAAAGTTTCCACAACCATTTTCACTATATCTATGTCTCTTTAATTTTTACAATTATTCATTGACACCATAATATAGCATTGGGAAAACTCCTTGTTTGTGTGGGCTAAATACCATCAGTGATTGTGGTGGTTTCTCATAACTTTAGTCCTAATGGTTGGTCTCTGGTGCTCTTAACTGGTTTCTTTTTTACTGGCAGAGTCTTCTGGCTCCTTAAAGTATCACCGGGACAAGTGAAAGAGCCATGTGGAGCATTTCTGGGCAACACAAGCATATGGTGCAGTGCAAGCTGCAGAATACAACACCAGTGTTCTTCTTGATATTTATCTTTATAAGATGTGGCTGTTTAATGCTGATGTGTACATTTCTTGGAGAACTACCCTGAAAATTTCCAAAAACTGCCAACCCCACACCTTGGTCAGTTTGCTATGGAAGAAAGTATTTTTGGCTTTGAGATTTTTGGGTTAAGCATGCACCTTCTTCCATTTTAAAAAGGAACATGGTGCAGATCCAAAGTCTCTGGCTGCAAATAAGCAACCGTTTGCAGGCACACCTTGATTATTTCTGAGATAGAAGTCTTCCGATGGGGTTTTCTTCTTACTCAAGGTCAGATAACTTTCACAGTACTCATACCATCTGCAAGATTTACTATCAGTTGTAAAAGTAGCTGCGAAATATAGTTTTATTCTTGACATCTGGAAGAGAGCTTGGTGTTGTAACTAGTCTATAAATTATAAAAGTAAATATACATGCATGAATACTTTGAGGCATAATGCATGTACTAAACACACAGTATATGTACCATCAAGTATTTCAGAAATATCTAATATGTTCTGAAATATAATTTCGGCTTTTTCCCCTCACCCCATAAACTGAGCAAATGTCTCTGGAGTCATGTATCTGCACTCAAGATTTAGTCATGTGCTACCAAATCATCTGCATGAGGAAACACAAAGGCATCCAGAGCATAAGCCACCTGCTCTGTGGATCTATAGCCACAGGAAACAGTACTTGTGGCTGGTTTGCCATTACCTTCTTGCCCCTTTTCTTTACTCCCATGCAGATTTGTGAGGAACCCAGGCTCCTCCAGATTATTTAACAGATCAGTCAGGAATTTTAAGCCAGCATGGAAAAGGTAGAGGGAACAAACCACGCTGAGCAGAAGGTTGGCCAAGCTGAGTTTTCTCATGGATTAGTGAGGGAACAGCCAAAGTATCCACAGGTGTCAATGTGGTCCATGATAAAGGGTGTGAACCCTCAAATGACAGCTGTGTTCTCTTTTTCTTCTCTGTTCCACAGGTTAGATGCAAATGAAGATTTCAAAAGAAAAACCGTTTAAGAGACATGGTTATCTTGGAAGTTTTTGGCTGTCAGTTTGGTTAGGAAATGATATAGCAATCAAATTACTTTAATACAGAAATGTTTCTACTACATTTTTTCTCTTTCTGTGACGATCTCAAGTATGCAATGGTTATTCCCTTGTGGTGTATGTCTGTAAGTATATTACTTTAAGTATATTACAGGGTTTGGCTGACAAAAACACTTCAGCAAATATTTCAACTTGTTCTTGCACTGTTCATCTTGGTTTTGAACTTGAGTTTGTAGTCCACATTGCATGACTAGTCTTGTGCTTAATTCCTTCACAGGTAAAAAGAAATTTCAATGCAGGACTTAAGCAGAGAAGCAGTTCTTTGCAGAGTAGCTATACAGTTCTGCATATATCTGTATAGATACCTGATGGTATCTAGTTACATATTCATGTAGATCTCAGGGCTCTATATGTAGAGTCATGTTTTGTGGGGGCACTGTCATAGTTTGAGGCCTTCAGCTTCATTCTCAAGTGCTGATTGTGCTGAATGTCCATTCCTGCAAAATGAAACCGCTATGTTCTCCCCCTGAAAGAGGTCACCCCTTTGTGCTCCTGATAGCATGGTAGATTTGAAGGGAGGAGGACCTCCTAGCTCTGAACATACACTGCATAAAGGTCTATTTATCCTTTCTTCAAAGAACCTATTTGCACCAAATTATCCAGCTCTTCCTCATTGTGTTTGACTCTCATAACAGCTGGGGAGTCAAAACTTATATTCTGTCTCACTAAGCCAGTTTCACTCCATCTCATGAAGCTTGAGAGCCTCTCTCTGTTTTCTTGGAACATAAAGTACCTCGTGCTACACAATGCTTTGATTTGTAAAGCCTGTTCAAACAGCCATTTCAACACAGGAAGTGTCTGATAAATTTGAAATTCAGCCTGTATAACATTTAATTCAAAATATCTGGTAATGAGAGCAGGTGCTAGTTGTTAATTAGGAGCCACAGCTCCGGTGAAGTCTGAGCTCTGAGGGAAGTATGTGTGATTGGGTTAGTTTAGATGTTTCTGCAATTATGTTGCAGTTCAGTGAATCACAGAATGATAGAATATCTGGAAAGGACCCAAAAGGATCACTGAGTTCAACTCCTGGCCCTGCAAAGGACAACTCTAAGAATCCCACCGTATATCTGAGAGTGTTGTCCAAATGCTTCTTGAATTCTGTCAGGCTTGGTGCTGTGGCCGCTTCTCTGGAGTGACTGTTCCACTGCTCAAACACCCTCTGGGAGAAGAACATTGTCTTAATATCCGACCTAAACATCCTCTGACACAGCTCTGTGTCATTTCCTTGAATCCTGTCACTGGTCACCAGAGAAAATAGATCAGTGCCTGCTTTTCTGCTTCCCTTTGTGAGTGTAGTGGTTTGGTAACCTATGACAGTGAGGAAGCTCTAGATTCTTCCTTCAGTCTCCTTCAGGCTGAACAAATCAGGTGACCTCACCCTCTCCTCATATCCACCCCTCTACAGCAGCCTTAGCTGGACCAAGCTGTTTACTAGCCAGGACAGCTCATTTGCCGTAGGCAACACCATAATTGATCCATGGCCAGATAACACTACAGCTTCTCTAAAGGACTCAGAATCAGTCACACAGTTGTCAGCAACTTAAACAAGCAGCTGAAAGATCAAAACTGTGCACGATAGTCCTGACCCACAGACTGTTTCTGTCATTTGGTCCAAACCCATGCACAGAAAACTCGGAGTTTATATGGAAGGAGAGATGAATGAAGGCAAGTTTCTTCTCATGTTGCTCCAGAACGTTACAAAGCTTCTCGTGCCTCCTCTTCCCCTTCTGAGAGCAGTAAACAAAGCCAGCTCATGGAGACATATTAGAACTGAGCAAAGCTTCTTCTGGACCTCATCAACACAAAATATACAGAAACCCCAGAAGTCTGCAAAGTTATTTCGGAGGCTAGAAAGAATCTTCCTGTGATGGTGCAGGTATAAGAATAAAATGTTCTGTGTATATTTTATGTAGCTGTATATTTTGAGAGAAGTTCAAGATCACCCTCAAAGGGGGAATTTCTCTTACGAGGTAGGGCTGAATGATTTTACTTAAAATTAATAAATAAGAAATGAAAGAGCACTTTGTTTCTGTAAAATCCAAGTTGTAAAATATATTTGTTTAGATTTTTTTTAATTTTGTTTATTGTTTTTTTTGTATTTTATTTTCTTAGATGACTACAAGGATTTAAACAGAATTTCTAGTTTTGGTTCAATAAGGTTTGAAAAGAAGAGCTTTAGTAATCACAGTGCCAATTCAAACTTAGTTTCTACTAAAGAGCAAGCCCAAGGAATGCTTAGCTTTTCTGGTTTAAATTCTTCATTAAAAAGTAAAAGTTTAAATTGGCAGGAAAACTGCTGTTTAAGCTGCTGGTACACCAACATCAGAGAAAGCTGAGTTTTAGCCTTTGGTACTCTGCCAGGTACTGTGCTGCATATAAGCAAGATAAAGAGAGAAATAAAGAAAAAAAAGGATGGGATAAGATAATTTTTATTTAGCCTGTGATACCCTAATGGATTTAATGTTATGGCATAAAAGTTTATGAAGTATCTATTGAGGCCATAACCAATGGACTTTCAAAATCTGTTGATTTGCACTAGGCACCAAGTCCAAAAAATGGTAACATATAATTGCAAAGCACAGTCTTGTTTGGTCAAATGATTGGCATGTGTCTGAAGGAATATCCTTATAACTTAAAGCTCTGCTTATGAGTAATAGGTCTTTTTGCTCATGAGTGAAATAATTATGCACAGTATTACACCACTTAGTTCTCTTAAAAGTTATAGCATCAGGGGTCTGATGCTGTAGTTTGGCATTTCAACTGTAAGAACTGGGTTTTCACATTTAATGTCTCAGCCGCTCTGGATCCTAGCCACCTAAAACTTGGCAAGCAAGTTTGTCTACCCAGACGATTTCTTTAATAGTTTAAGATTAGTAAGTCCTTTTCTGTACAATAGCCAAAAAAATTTGTTTGGAGCTAGTTATATAGTATTTTTTTAACCAGCTGCAATTATAAAATTATTCTGTTAAAAAACAAAAAGGGACAATCTGCTACTTGTCACCAATTTTTGTAGACTGATGCACTTAGGATTTTTCTGCAAAAAAAAAAAAAACAAACCACCCCAAAGACAAACAAAGAAAATTAGATATTGGACCTGGAGACAAGTAAGTTGTTTAGCAGACTTTACCAGTTCCACTTTACCTAGGCAACCAGAGTGGCCAAAAGAAAACACTTACCAGCATTTTAAAAATGGCTTTCTGCTCTTGCACCACAGCGTGTCAGTCTTGCTTTTTGCTGTGCCTTACACACATCACCTGTGGGGAGAGACAACCATTCTCAAATTGGCATGGCCAGTTCCACCAACAACCACCAAAATTCCTCACAGGCCACTGTGCACTCTCATCATCCATCTCTTAAAGAACCTTTTTTAATTATCTCACTCTGGGGACCTAGTATGTTGACTTCGTGGTCCAGCACTATACTTCAGACCAGAACCTGGGAATCAAGAAGATCAAATTTTCCTGTGGGCCTCAAGAAGTCCACACAAAAAATTGTCTCTAATGTCAGCTGTTCCTTTGCCTGAATAGTCAGAATTGGCCAACCCGAAATATTCTAGACTATCACCAATCCCTGAAGCGTCTGATAGTTTCATTTGAATTAAAAAGAAAAAAAAAGTGCCTTCTTCTTTTTTATTCAGCAGGCAAATCATGCAGATTTAGAACATAGGCATTTTTAATAGACTGGATTAAGAAGAGGATCCTAATCCGACTGAAGCTTATAATAGTACTTACTGTCGGAGAAGTGCACATCACTGATTCTTTGATTCACTGTCTGAACTAAAAAATTTAGACAATATGTATTACTTTTATGCAAAACTGGAATAATGTAAGTTTCAATGGCTTCTGCAGGTTTAAAAAAAAAAAAAATTAAGCCACGAAATATTCAGTTTTGCTTAGAGAATTTTTTAAGCTCTCTTTTTTAAACAAAATTATTCAAATTTGGAATGTTGTTTCAAATTGAATAAATCAAGACACTGCAATTAGAACATATCTAAGTGAATGTTTTGACTGAAAAAAAGTATTTTTCCTCTCCGATCAAACAGTAAAAACAGTAAAAATACAACATGATTTCACAAGTTCTTTTCATTAACTCATATCTACATTTTTTCATTACTATGGTTTATAATTTAAAACAAACAAACAATTTCATGCTTTCATCGATTTTAAGGCTTTTCCATAGATTTCATGGTCAGGGACTAACAAAGAGCACCTTTTCAAAGAGTCCATTACACTGCTAATTCATTGTCCCATGTGTATAACAATGTTCTCCCGTCATAAAATATATGCTCATTTTTGCTTTCTGTCTTTGACTGTATTTTATTCTGAGATGGGTATCACAAAAAAAATTTGACTAGAAGAAAATAGATTGAATGATCTGTCCTTCAGTCTGTCATCAAGCCTTCTTACCAAAGCATCATATTTCTTATTACTTTAGAAAAAAAAATTGTTATCAGGCAAACATAGCCTTCTGTGCTTTCACCATGTTGTTGCCATGTTGTTGTTGCAGCTTTCCATATGAGCAGAATTACAGCCAATTCTGGAGTCTTACACTCGAGACAGCATTACTGCAGTAATATTAGTGTCATCATCTCTTTCCATGTGCAAAATATCTAAGCAATGTATTTAGTAACTGCATTGCAGGCTTCAGTGCTGGAGTCCCTCTTACTTTCCTATCTGAATGTAAAAGCCTTCTATTAGGAAAAGAAGATCCCAACTGGAATGAGATTATAATGCAATCATCTGGTTCAGAGCATTATGCCATGATTTTAGCAGCATGCTAGAAACTCCCTCTGCTCCTGGGCTTAATGAAATTTGAACTTATTATATGGTTCAGCACAGTTTTTGGAAGAGAACCAATAAGTATGGGAGGTTTGCAGTTGAAACAAGGGGCTTGTTTGCCAGGATTTGACTCTCTCGAGGAAAGCTAGCTGCAGGGCCAGATCTTGTCTTTTCGTTGGATACAGAACAGCTATGCTCACAGCAGTATTTACTGGGGATGGCAGCCTGTGACAGAGTTATATCTTTCCAGAATACTCCAACTAGAGGATACCCAGTAATGACTGCAGCTGTACACCCAATCAAAGGTGCTTTGCTACTACATAATACAGGATTCAAGACGGGGCATTTGATGGCTGCAGTGCATTTAAAAGTGGAAATCCACCTATTGAGTAAAAATCACATACTTCACCTTTCTAGGTGTTACTTTATGTGAAATTATAATATGAAGAGATCCTGGAATGAAAAAAGAAATGGTGTGTACCTACACACAACTGCTTGTTCTATTTTTCAGGCTAACAGCTTAGCTGTAACATTTGTGCATTAGCTAAATAACATCTCAAGGGGAGCTGGAGATAGAACCTTGATGTGTCCTGATTGTACGTGTGTGAGTTTGTGCTCTCAAAGGATGGTCCTTTAAAAACTCCCTGCTGGAAGCTATTGTGCATATTGCAAAAGGACCGTTGCTAAGTGCCAATTGAGCTGGTACTGTATACTTGCCATTTTAAAAGAAGATTTCATACCACTTGATTATGTTAAATAGAAATGTTTGAAATTTAAACTGAATTACATCAAAATGGCACAGTAGTTATATGTCTAAAGAGCTGCTGCTACTGGCTCTCATAACTAATGTCAATCCCTTCTGGTAGACAGTTTTATGTGAAATCATGGTAGACTATATTACAGGCGAAGTTTAGAGAGCCTTGATATAAAAAATGTCATAAATAAATACTACCTTAAAACCAGGCCTGTGTTTGTATTAACAAGCAAGAACTCCTTTACAGTAAAGTACTGTCCTTAGCCAAAAAGATATACCATTTGTTAATGTCAGAGCTTCATCTTCAGCCTTTAGGCTACTTTAAGGTGTCAGAATTTTTTCTGTGCAGATGATAGCTATTTGGGGAACTTGGTGAACTCTTGTAATGCAATCTAGCTATATACTTAGTAGAAATAATGCAGAAATTACCTCAAGACCAGCTTACCAAGAAAAAAAAGAAAGAATAATATTAGCAATATATAGACAACACCAGGGTCTGACTGGAATCAGAAATTCAAGATCATTAAATGGTAGAGGAGAAGTGAATGCTAGAAAACAAAATGAAAAGTGATGAACACCTAGTCTGCATGTACAAATCTCATATTTTTATGATCAATAACTAGTGATAATATATGCAGCGATAGGCAAAAGTAGTAATTACCTGTAAAAAGCTACTTCAGGATTTATGAATTTGAGAGAAGTTTGTTAAGCAGTTCTGGGGGAGGAAACAAAAGGAAAACTCACAAACACTTAAGCAAATTTTACTAGTTACAAAATATATGCTTTTAAGTGTTCATTTTGAATTTTTGGTTTTTTCTAAAAGAAAAAAAGTCAGGCAAACTAAATACTTTTTTTTATTAGTTCAATAAATATTAGACAAATCTGAGAGGAAGGGATTACCTGAGGTTTTCTCCAGATCTTTACATTTCAGGTGGCCTGGAAATTCAAAAATGTTATTTTTCATTTAGGGAAAGAAGAGAAAAAAAATCATTCAAACAGCTCAGATAACACTCCAGGGACACAAAATGTGTTGTTACCTGTGTTGGAGTACTATTTTATTTTACTCTGTAATTAAATGCTCAGTTGCCCCTCCTCCCCAGTCAATCGGATTTTATCCTTGGAAGGCAACAGATAATTTCCTTATCAAAAGAGCAGTGGCACTTTCATGCATTGTCACTCAGTTTCCCATGATGTCACCAGAACAAGATGGTTAATAGGTTGCAATGGAAATGATAACCAGTTTCATCAGCAAAAATTTCTCATATGAGTACCAGGCTGCATTCCATGGTCTACTTAAAGTTGCAACACACACACACTTACACTGTAGTGCTCTTTTTCACTTCCTAGTGGCTGGGCTGTACACTTTGACATCTCTTCATCTCCTGGGCTTAAGCCTGGTTTCCAGTGATGGTACCTGACCTACTCGTATGTTCTATTATAAGATCAAGACCTCAGGCTGCCTATTCTGTTACAAAATTCAAATCTACTGCCCTTCATGGAGCTGAAGATCAATTCCTTTTAGAATGTATTGCCATGGTATTCTTGATTTTTATTTATCTATAGACTTAATGACCTTAAGACTTCGCTGCTAAGATCCTGTTGCAGTTTTAGCTTGAAATGTGTTTTGAAATTTATCTCCTACTTGGCTTCTGTTAAAGCACAAAGTATGTACTTTGAGTTAAATGTGGCTTTTGACTGGGGTCTGGGGTAATCACCTCACCCACAGGGTGAAGAAGGAAGTGTGGCTAAATTTCTGTGATGATGGTACTGGAGATAGTACTGTATGGGTGGCACAGCAGCTCAGGTTAGAATGACTCACTTCCCTAACTGGTTATTCCTGAGGTCTTGTTTTGTAGCAGGGTCCCTCTTATTCAAGCTGTCACTGGAATGAGCATATTGAAGCCCTTCTGTGATCCCTTGCATGAACTAATGTAAAGTGAAGGTGCAAAGTGATCCTCTGAATTCTGATCTGGATGGAATGAATGACACCTGGCACAGGGATGTTGACATCCCAGGATCAGACTAATACCTGGCTTCTTCTTTTGTTTGTTCATGGCTTTTTTGTTTGTTTAATAAAAGTAATCTTACCACACGAGGAAAAAAATCTAAATATGCAGGGTCTAACTTATTATAGATTTACTCTTGTTTTCTTTTAATTTGTCAAGTATTCAAGAAATTACTACAATCTTCATATTCTTTGGGTCATTGCAAGGCTCTTCTTTGTTTCTTATTTTCTGTAGTTTACTTATTTAGTTAATTTCTATTTTCTATTCAATTTACAGTGTTACTGATTTAATAAGTAAGCAAAGTTCTTTCACTTTCTTTCTTTCTTTCAGTAGTTCAGGTCCTTAATTTGAAACTCCTTCAAAGGCTTTTATTCTCCAGTTTTCCTACCATTCTCTTTTCAATGTTTGACCACTAGTTGATTATTGGTTTATTTTATTTTAACCTGAACAAGAAAAAAAATAGTTTCCTGCAGTTTTCAGTCTCCTGTTGCTGTGAGTTTAAAAAGCAGTGGTCATTATGGTTAAATTCGTGTCAAGGAACAGTCAGCTACAATAGTAGTCATGTTAGAAAAGCACTGTTATGCAATTATGACTGCAAAAAAAGCTCTTTCAGGGATGGAACTATATATACCTCCCAAAGAAAATGACCTTGACTAAGACGTGGAAGGTCTTACCTTCTACTACCACAACTTCCTTTGCACTTATATTAATGTTTACAGAGAAAATGCTGTATCTACTATAGTAAAGAAGTAAATATGGTGTAAGTATGGACTGATGAATTATCATATAAGTGAATGAAAGAGTGTTGGGAATGGAGGAGTATGTAGTACATGTGATGCACCTTATATTGCAACATTAATTTGTTCACTGAAATATTTTTAAATGTGTGGATTTAAAATTATAAAGAAAATCTCTTTTTTTACATTTTGCTTTGAATTTTTATGCTGAATTCTATTGAAACATACTTTTTAAAATCAGTCATTTTACTATTCATTTTTTTCAAATTATAATCTTTTACCACTTAATAATAGAGGAGAAGAAGCTTTTTAAGCACATAGCAAGTGTGACAATTTGATGGAATTCATTTTGAGTAATAATTTTATCAAATAATATATTTCTTTTAAAAAATACCATTTATTAAAACATTATCCACAATTTAGGCAGAATAGTAAAGCAAATGTCATTTTTAAACACACGACCCACCTTTGCTGACAGCGCAGCACAATAACATATTATAGGAAGTGTTGGCATGCTTTGGAACACAGGATGACTCTATCAATAGATTAATAAGCTTACAGATGAGTGCCCACCATTTCTGAGCTAAATACTATTTATTCATTTCTGCTTCTGCATCTCCATTGGTTTTAATGAGTTTTCATGCATTTAACTCAAGACGGGATATGATTCTCAGCACCTGAGGCATGAAGACACACTTGTGTGGCATAGAATAAAGCATTCATAGACTCACAAAAAGCAAATTTTGCTCTCTTTGAATATCTTCAGGACTGATGTCCCAGGGAAAGTGTAGTTCCGGTGACAGGGTCTGACATACACCAACATAAAAGCAAACTCAGCATAGACATTTTTAAGAAAGATCACGACAAATAATCAGAGACATTCCTTCAGCAAACACAGATCTGCAGATGAAGGATGGAAATAAAATTCCTTAAATTCAAGTTCTTTGGGTAAGCGAAAGACACAGAACATACTGAAATACAATGAACTAGTGAGTATAAAAAGCAGCAGGGGCTGAATGCAAACTGAAAGGTCTACTTACATAATTTCAGAAATGGAAACTGTAACTCTTGGTGACAGAGACAGAAATATTTTTTCTCATATTTTAGCTCCTCCCACAAAACTCCCAAGAAGACTTTCTTCCAAGACACTTGGACTGTCTTGGTAAAACATCAAGCTTGTAATATTTCTTTTTTTGCAGTTATTTTTTTATCTCTATAAAAGTTTTTGAATTTTTTCTAAGAATTAAGACGTTTAGCTGGAAGATGAGTCACATCCTCCATTGCCAAAAGTCTAGAAAATTCAGCAGTTCAGACTGTAGACTCAGCCTAAGCAGACAAGCATCTACACCTGCTGATGGTCCAGCTACCTCTTCGAAAGAACATATGGCCTGAATGGGACTGGCTGGAGCAGGGACATATGACATCACAGTAGTGGGCAGGAGTCTGATTTCATTTAGTCAGTGAAAGAACAAAGTATTATGCATGCAAAGCATACACTGCAAGCAAGGATACCTGATGTATTAATGAGAAGGGGGGAAAAAACCCCACCAGTGTAGATTCAGAGGGACAACCATGGAGGGCAGGGACAACTGTCCTGCCAGGAGGAGGGTCCAAAGTAATGAAAGGAAGAGAGATGACAGAGAAGGAGAGAGAGCGCTCCCTTCCTTTCAGCATCATCATGGTAGCAGGTAAACTACCATCAGCCTCTGGTTTTAGAGGTCTCAAAATTACCTTACCTTTATTTTTAAGATGTTTATTAATGGAAGAACTCATAGAAGGCCACTTTCATTTCTTCAGGGAATACTGTAAACATAAGAAATCTCCTACTTCAGATGAAAACCAGTCCTCCAAACCAACTTACTGAGTACCTGCTTGGGTTAGTACATTTGCCATTGGAATAAGGCCATTTCCTGCCATGATGAGATTAGGCCTTTTTATCTATAAGCACTGGCTTGTCAGAAACCACTGGAAAAAAATCTTATTAAAAACAGTTATTATTTTACTATGAAGAAATTCTGCAGTTTACTTAATCACAAAGGAAGAGACATGAACAAGTGTAAAAATATTGCGCATTTTTAACTAACTTTAACTGTTAAAAGGGCAGGTTTTCAGGGGGCAAATTCCTTCTTCTGTGAAAAACTTTTCTTCCATTTGAAAAAAGTGTTTGACTTGGTTTTCTATTTTATTTTGCAAAGTTTGTATCAGCCTTTTGCATTCAATATCTTAGCTGAGCAGCATGGATACCCCCTCATGAACATGCACATTAACAAGTTACCTTGAAGAATTCCAATGTTTCTAATACATGAGATGAATTCCTGTGGTTTTTTTGCCTCTAAAAGATCTGTTCCATAATGATGTTATCACTATTCCATACACTTCTCCTGAACAATTTTCCTGCAAGAATTTTGTTGTGGATGCCCTTAATATTTGACAAGTGTTCCATAAAATACTGCTGTGTCTTTAGAATTTACCGTGTTCTTTTCCTGCCTTAACTGCAGACAGAATATAATTCTTTTAGTGATCTGTATGAATATTCATAAGTGACAAGTACTCTGAGTTCTAAAATATCGGATCGGGAGGTTTTACAATTATTAGATCAGGGCTTTTCTCAGTTGTACCCTGGGATTAAAATGTCTTTATTTCAGTGCAGTAACAGAGGAAGAACATGAGATTACAATAGATTTAACAAAAAGGAGATAACTTTGCATTATTTTTCATTCTTCTTTCAGTCTCCATCACGAGGATGGAGTCATGCTGTGACATTCTTCTCTGGGTATTGGAACATGAGAATGATATACTCGACTTTGAATGTCTCAAGTTTTGTAACGTATAATAGCTGAGTTTTACTTCTTTCACCCCGGTATTTTGCATTTTGATAGGCAAGTGCCACTTCACCGCCGAGGCCCTTCTGCTGACCTTTAACACAGCGGGTAGCTTTAGCAGTGCAATTATCACTATGGGTTGTGGTGTCCTGGAGGAAGTCAGCATGTGCACATGTATAAACTGGGATATCAAGGATGTAAAAAGCAGAAGAGCACATACCAGGCAAAAGAAGTCATTTGATCATGACAACCCAGTCAAGCCAAAGTCAGAGTGATGGTTATGTCAGAAATTCTTGCTTAGCCTCCTTCATGCATTTGAGTGAAAACATAAGAGACTAGGATTAATGTGACCCCATTTTACTTTCTCTTAAAATACTACCGTTTCCAGCTCAGAAAGTTCTGCCTACTGGTTGAATAACAGGAAATCAACATACAGGAATGTTATTTACCTGCTTGATGCATAGTTATTAAGCTTGATACTAGTTCCCTTTTTCACCATTGAAACTTGTTCTTACACAGGTCATTGTTTCCAAATGTGGGTGCCTAAAGTATAAATAATTATCAGGGTGTTCATCTTTATTTTATAGAACTACCTTGTATGAGAAAAACCCCAGGATTTTACCACCAATAACAAGAGAACACCACTAATACAAGTCTCAGTGAGTTATTACTATACCATGTTCAGCAAAGAGCAATCAATGTGCACTACTATAAGTGGAAGTAAAAGACAGCCCACCCATGTAATATTAAGCAAAACAGACATAAGGGTCTCATCTACTGTAGTTTTTGCTATTGTACTTCTAGTTATCGCACTGGTGCTGAGGAACTGCTCTCAAAACTTGCTTGAACTGAAAATGCTTTTTATGACAGAAGCATGTGTGTTATATGATACTTTTGCCTTTGTAAATATAATTCAAAAAGCATGTGGATGTCTTCTTTTCTTTAATAAGTAGCACCCTTTAGAAGCACACTTGATACACCATCTTTGCTTTTGCTTTCCTTACCTTCACTATTTCTCTTTTCTTCACTTGGTGGCTGTTGTCACAAAGTTTGCCTTCCCATGTTACAGCCCCGCTCCATCTCCTTCCTATTGTCTCTCCAAACAAAACAAAACAAGCCTCTGTTCACTATTTTTTTCTTCCCAAGTTCATGTTTCTTCAACATACTGCAGGAGGACAGCTTATGCTGATTTTGCTGCCTAAATATTATTTTTCATAGTTTCTCTGTTTATTTTTCCAAATGTGCTAAGAGACCTCCCAGTGAGATCCCTTCTTCCCTTTTCACAGTCTTCCTCTTAAGAATCTGAATGTTGCTAATATCTCCCGGGTAAAATCCAGCCACTGTGTCCACATCAAGTCAAGCTGAATTTACTCCATGCTCTGCAGCTGTTCCATTGTCTCCTTATTACAGCATAAGATTCTGTTTGTTTTATTTATTTATAATTTCTAAGTACCAGGCTTTCTGGCAAAATGTTGCCAGCTGGAAGTTACATGGAAAATGTTTAGCACAGCTTTAACACATGCTCCAGAGTATGTGTACACGCATTTCATTCTTGGTAAATCAGCATTTAGGGAATATGGGAAAATAGTCTGTGAAATGCCATCAGCTTGTCCTGAGATATGGTGTAATTAAATAAAATCTCTAGCAAATTCAAATAGCAGAAACTCATCCAAGTCGTTAGTGTGTGCAATTGCTCCTCCCTGAGCTATCAATACCAAAAGCATCTTAAGAAACTATGTCAATGAAAAATGTAGGAAAATAAATAGATAAAAATTAATAGGTATTTCTGATGAATAACCATCATCCTTGACTGTGATAAATCAAATTTCTAATCTCTTTATTTTGGGCATTTATTAGCATTTACTTCCCTCAGTTAAATAAGAATGACATGTTATAAATAATATTTATGCCTCTAGGAGTTTATGTAGAGGAACTTCTGTTTTTCTGTAGCTTTTGCCTCATTCAGAATTAACTAGTCAAGTTCTCTGTTGACAGGGCATAAAATATAGAAATAAGGGATAAAATTATCAGTATCTGTATGAAGATCCTCAATTTTTGAGGTATGGAGAGTTACTGCATGGGGAGTCTCACAGATCCCCTCATCAATAGTTGGTGCAACAAGAGTTCCAGTTTCAGTGTCTGCTGCCATGTCCCCACATCAGTCCAACACAGATCTTCCACAGAATATTACCCAAGGCCATTAAGAGTAGATTTGTCTTCCTAGACAAATAAGCCCTTACATTTAGGTTGAATTCCCACCCGCGAATCACAAAAAAGCAGAGGCTTTGGTACTGACCTCAAATTTGAATACCTTTACAGGCACCTCTACATTTCATGCATCCATCAGTGAGATTTGGAAACAAACAGAAGAAAAGTATACAATGCTGGTGAATATCAAGATCTTTTCACTACTAATTTCCAGTTGATTTTTCTGAGTTTTCTGGACTGCTATGTAAAATATACTGATCTTTGAAAATTATGAGCTATGATGTACTTCTTCTTCAGTAGGAAGAATAATTTCCGTAGCATTTCTCAGTAATAAAACTGTCCACCAGGATCCATTTGGACAAGAACACAGCTGATTATTTGTGATAGTTTGGATCCTCACTGCTTTTACAAATCTAAATAAAAATTGAAACATATGTCATGGTATTCACCTATGTATTGGGCATTAAAGTCCACTACAGTCCAAATCTGTGAGTCCAAATAAGAAAAGGAATTGACATAAATGTAATACATTCTTTTCTGGAGTCATCTCAATATATGTCTGATGCATCACTTCAACGTAATTTATACATACAATTCATATTTTTCCTCTTCCCTCTCTCTGGCCTGCCTCGACTTTGACTCTGATGGTTTAAGGAAGATTATATTGACATAAGAGCAATATGGAACCAAAGAACTGAGGAAGAAAACAAAAACATGGAGGATTTTGTATAAGCCAAAAGATGAGCACTCTAACACACAAACTAATTTTTAGCTACCTATATATTGCTCAGAATGTGGTGAATGTTCAGGACAGTTTGAATCAATCCGCAAAAGAATTCGTAACAATATGCATGACTAATCAACATCATCACTCTCTTACATATCATCTCTGACTTTGGACTTCTTGTATCAAGCCATC
>NW_024580671.1:18233849-18241349 GCF_017639235.1 Corvus kubaryi | reverse complement strand
TTTCTCCAAAGTTTATCTGGATTTTTTCAATATGATGTATGTCAAGGAATCAGCCTAAGTGATAAAAGCAGAAAGGGAAAGTCTGCATCAGTGAGTATTTATATTGGCAAGAGCTGACAGTTTTATAAAAGAAAAACAAACACCAAGGCTGTTCATTTCTGAAATGAAATCAACTTCACTTCATTTCTCTCAGGAAAACATCATCACATGAAATGATATAAATCAGTATTGATATCAGTAAACTTCAAACTAGAAGAGACAAATGCACTCTGCAGCACAGTAATTCAATGGCTCCGAGTCAAGTTTACTGTTGTATCTTTTCTACTAATCATTGTAAAAATTCCCTGTGAAATAATTATCCCTAAAACAATCAAGACAGTATATCTCTATAAAGGAGAGGATCGATTTAACAACAAACTCTAGATTTATCTGTATTGATTAGAGGGCATTCAGTGTAATTTTAGTGAATTATGTTTGGCTTTCATTTCCCAGTAGAAATTTTTCTTGTGATGATCAAAAGGTAAATTACAAACTACTACATGGTCTTTTGTGTGCCATGTACATAACATCCAACTATTATTTTTAAAGAAACATTGATGTAGGAAAGGAAATAAATATTGGGGATTTTTTTTATACATGATATCTTACTATAAAAATCATATGACTGAGTTTATAGCACTTACCTAAGAGCCTGATGTCATCTTCTCAATTCATTAATACAGAAATCAGGACTGCACTAAAGAGTCTGTGCTAAAGGAACAAATCCAAGATCATCTTATGAGAATAGAATTAGAAAGATTAAGAAAGTAATATGATTTTTCTTCTTAAATAGGAGTAATTTCAAAGCAGCTGTTAACACTTTCATGTCTGAAACTTCCTTTCTGGCACAAGGGAGAACTAAAGGAATCAGACAGATTCAAAGACAATTTAATGTAGCTGTAAGTCTGACACTGCTGCTGATACAATTTAATTTAGAACTAATTAGAACTAAGAAGGCTAGTTATTTTGTCAACTGCAAGTGTGTTAGTTCCAGTCATTTTTAATCCAATGTAACAAAGATAAAGAGTCTAACTTACTTTGTTTAGTTAATAACATTAGGCCAGAAGGATCACCTAGTCATTTCGTGTTACCCAATACATTGCTAATATAAACAATGTCTAATTACAGTGACTACATACTCCCATGAAATGACCAATTAGAACATTTGCTGATTGTACGTGTTCACTGTTAGAGACATTTCCACAGGCTTTCTGTGGGTTGTATTCATAAATTCTACCCCAGCTGGTAGGAAGCATAAGAGCAGAATATGAGAGGAAGAAGTTTTTAAGCAGCACAAAGGACATTTAAATTCTGAGACAGAGTTTCCATGCAAAAATATATCAAATTAAAATATAATTTTTAGTATTCCCTAGGAGTATGTAATATTGCACATTTATATGCTCTTCTTGCTGAATCAAGCAGATCATATGGTGTATTCAAGACTCATATGATAAAGAAAACATGTGTTAGCATTTTAATATTTAGACCAACAAATACAGAGTGATTTCATTTTTCTTACAAAGCTGATTTATTGACTATAATCTGTAGCTGGTATGAATTATGCCAGAGTAGTCTCTTATTTATTTTTGTTACTTTACTGATGAGTCAATAACTGTCCCCTGAAAATATTAGTCCAGCATGTGCCAATGTTCAGTAAAGTGGCAAAATCTGACAATGATATTGACAGCATGTGTTAAACTCAAATTAAAATCAAAATTTAAAAAATACAATAAATGAGAACAAACTCTTCCTTGTCTAAAGAAAAATTACTGACACTGTAAAAATTGCTTTTTTAACGATTGAATTATTATCCTTTAAGTAATCATGTTGAAAAATTTGCTAGATCCGTTAAAGTAAATAACAGTACTTCAGTATGTGCATTGCCAAACCTAATTAACACAAGAAGTATTAGAAATACTGGAAACAATGAGACACAGTTATCTAGACAAGTAAAGAAATTAATTTACAATGATTGCAATCAATGCATATATCACAGCCAAATAAAAATTGGATACTGAAAAACTATCTGGAAGTATTGATGTTAACAATTGCTCTGCAGGTGTCGAAAATGCCTGGCTGCCACACATGCCAGTGCAGTCTCAATCCTTCTCTTGCTTCAGTGAGTTCAAATGTTGCCACTCAGGTCAGTGTGATAGTGTCAGGTGCTTTTCCTATTCTTCTTAGGCAATGCCCTAAACAATACTAATCTACTTACATGAAAGTTTTCCTTTGAATAAAAGGATACATGATAATCTACATGTCTGTCCACTAGAATTTGAGAGAATTAAAATGTAGCTTAAAACCCACATCATGTAAATAATTACAATTTGGTAAAAGCTAAAAACAAAAATTTAAAAATGTTTTCTTAAATTAATTAGTATATACTGAATGTGTGCTACATTGTCTTGTCCAGCATATTTAAAAATGAAATATATGATAAACTTTGTCTTATTACAATTATATTAACAAAATAAAGTAATTAAAAGACTCCTACTTTTTTTTCTAGAAGAAAAGAAAGAGACAGAAATTATTAAACTATCCAGAAAAGAATCAAAGCTTTTATATGGAAAACGATTCTTTGAGCTGAATTGCAATAAATCAATAAGATGGTTATTTTTCAATAGGTAATAATTGTCTTTATATAAACCGAAAATATTTTTTGGGGTGATTAATATACAATGCCACATTATGCATTTGAGAGTGTCAATGCATAATTCTTAGTTCTAATGTTATTATGTAATTGAGAGAACATGTTCATTTGCCCTAATAACTACTAAGATGCACTTAATAAAATGAAATGTAATAATACTTGTAATTTAATCTATTCATGGGAGTAATTTTAAAAGTCTAGCATTCTCCTTAATGTGGATAACATTCATAATTTATAAAGTGTTGTGATGCAGAATTGACAATGCCATTGTTTTTTACACTTTGAGATGAATCTGCAGGCTTCATTATCTGCATACCAACCTCAGGATTATCAAGGGCAAACAAAAGATAATTAACACCAGAAACAGGCAAATGCAGGAGATACTCAGTGAGGTTTTTCATTTAATGTGGAACCTTTGAAAACTGGGAAAAGGAATAACAGTTCAAAATCCTTTTTTTTTTTCCCTTCGCAGAAAACTATTCCAGTATGCTTTTTATTTCCTACGTTTTAAATATCATGGTTTTTGCTATAAAATTATATTGGCATGGTCAGCCTTAGATACATTCAGTAAATGAATGTGTTAAGACAAGTATTTTTCCCAAAGTACTAAGTGTTCGTTTTCTGTGGTGGTTTTTTTTGTCTAGAACAGTAGATGGGTAACTATGGTATATATTTTCAAATGCTATAGTTTCACTTGCCCACAGCAAATCTGTAAATAAATCACTTAACTTTTCCTTGCCTCATTGTGCCATTCTCTAATGATGAAAACTTCTACTACACAAATTTGATTAATGAATAAGATGTATTTTTATGTTAATAGCTTGTAGGAAAAAGCATGCGGGACTGCCTTGAGTGTTTTTATATGTACTCACAGCAGAATAATAAAGGTATACTAAATGCTGATATCCGAGAGAGTGTATTTCAATCAGTAAGGATTACTGACATGTTTCTTTTTAGTTCTTTGAACAAGAAGTCTTGACTAAGATTCTGCATTGCACTCAAAGATATTTGCCATGTAACTAATAATTTCAGAAATTAACCAGTGAAGATCCTCCACAAAGAGAATCTTTTGAATGCAAGGCAAAGAAGCATTATATGGTTAGACTCTAATCTGTGAATGAACACACTTCTACAAAAGGTCCAGGCAAAGTCATTTTACAAATGGAAATGCAGGACAGTGGCATTCAGAGTTTTACACAACTTACAGATGTTGATGACAGTTTAACTCCCCACCTGTTATTTACATAAGAAGTTATTATTACAGGGGAATGTGATTATTAGCCTATGAGCTATCCATGAAAGATTTAACCATTTGTGTTTGAAGACCTTGGTGTATTACCATACCTGCACATTTTACAATTTAGAACTGGAAATGCCTTTTAAGTAACTAATCCAAAAATTATATACAATCAGTAGGAGCTCGCTTTCCACCCAGCACAGGGAGCTCAGAGCACTCTACGCAGGGATGATGGTTACACTCTAAGATTCAAGCTGCAACATAACTTGATGAGTCTTGTTCTCTTCCAGAAGGCCTGATGCCAGTTATAATGGTTCCTTCATTATCAGGGTTGTCCCTTATTCCTTCTTACCAAACCTTTTTCCTCTTGGTCCTGATTCACCCTGAACAGTGACAGGCACCAGAAGGTGCATGGGACAGGGAAGCCCATATGAGCACACTGCCCCCGCCCCAGGAAACAGGGAGAGGCTGAGGCCAAGGACTCTCCACATCCTTGGATATCCAGACAAGCATTTAAGGCCATGAAATCCCACAGAAACTATGTGGTTGATGATCAGTTCAAATGAGTCAGCAGTGTGCCATTGAGATCAGCAGGGCATTGGGCATCCTGAGGTGTGTCAAGCACAGCATATCTACCAGGTGGAAAGAGACTGTCCCACTAGGCTCAGCCTCACCTCAAGTACTCTGCACAGTTTTGGTCAACGTAATACATCACAATGTGCCCAAAAGAGGTTATCAAAAATGCCAAAAGGACTAGAGGGCATGACTTATGAGGAGCAGATGAGGATATTTTGTTTATTCATCTCAGAGAAGAGGAAGGTGCAGAGTGATCTCATTGCTGTCTACAACCTCCTCATGAGGGGGAGTGGAGAGGGAGGTATTGATCTCTTCTTTCTGGTGTCCAGTGATGGAATGTATTAAAGCTACACAAGGGTAAACTCAAACTGGATATTATGAAAAATTCTTCACTGAAAGGGTGGTCAAAGAAAAGAACAAGCTCTTGAAGAGCTTGGTCATGGTTCCAAGGCTCCTGTTGGTGTTCAAAAAGCATCTGAATGATGCTCAGCTTCATGGTTTATATTTTTTTATGTGGTTTAACTTTTAGGTTGCCCTATGTGGAGGCAGGATTTGGGGTCAATGATCCTCATGGGTGCCGCCCAGCTCAGGATACTCTGGGAATCTATGATGCTAAGTACTGGAAATCTCAGGCACTGAGTTGTCATTCTTCGACTATTTGTCATTCTAGTTTCTAGATACTTCTGAAAAATAGAGCTCCAAACTTTTCCCACACTCAGTGGGAAGCTTTAAAATTAAGAAAAAATGAAGAATCAAGATAGTAAAACTCCTAAGTGCTACAGCGATCTAAAAAAATTTTTTTAATTAAAATTCTTTTTTTAAGGACATTGGCTTCAGTTCTGCAAATATTTGTACAAAAGCTTTTTAACCTAAGGTCTTTAAAATTAAATGTACCATGGCTAGAAGAGAGACCATGTCCCTTTGAACTAATAGAGAATATCAGTTCCCTCACATAAATTTATTTATTTAAAAGCCCCCATCCTTTCATTGAATTCATCTTCTATTTAACTCCCCTTCCCCTGAAGGAAAATAAGGTATATCCTCTACTATCTGGAGATTACTGTAAATACATTTTATGGAGTATGATACCCTTTTTAATTACACACAGGAAAACACAATCAGAGTAGGTCCAACTTGATTACCAGGTGAGACAGTAAAAAACACACCATGGCAAATGGGGTAGTGGGCAGTGGTGGGCTCTGTGACAATCCCTGCTCTCCATGAACCCCATCCCTGCCTTCTGTAGCAGGAGAGGCAGCCTTTGTTTATAAAGTCCAGAGGACATACACAGACAGAGTAGATAATGTAGAGCTTCTCCATTACAGAGATATTTCAGTAAAGTCTTTCTTTCGTGCTTTATCCTTCCAACTTCTACTACAACTACCAGTAATAATAAGAACAATAAAATAATGGTAATAACAATAATAATGAAACCTGTTTGCTAATCTTCACATTTATTATGAGATTTTTTTCTGAAAACTTTTCTCTGGACCTATCCTCCACAGTATTTCTAAACATCTTTTAAGTGGTGTTCATGGGTTTATTTTAAGAGTTTATTATAGACCAGGATTTTCAGAAATCTGTAGTAAATAACAAGAAATACTCAATGCTTAGCAGCTGGAGTTATTCAAAGCAGCATACACTCTTCTTATTTATATATTTTTATATTTTACATTATACTTAGCATATACCATTTTTATGCAGTTTCATTTTCTACACATTTAGTTTACCAGGATGCAGGTTTTGCAAATGTATGTGGTTCTTTCTGGAAAGGTGCAGTTCCAGATGCAGCAATATCTGGTCCTCTGTGCAAAACTCCCACCTGTGTTAATGGGAATTTGTGATGAAGTGAGAACTACAGGTAATTATATAATGAAATGCAGATATGAAAGATGTGTTAATGGCAGAACACTAACATAATCATTGTGTGCGCATGTGAGTATGAAAAAGCCAAAAGTTGTTTGTCAAAATTTGAAAAACTAATAGTTGAGATTATAAGAACTATTTTTGTTTTGCCTGATAACCTTTCTAAGAGAATACAATATTACTTTTTCTGCTGCTGAGTCCCTGTCATTCAAGGTAGCCTACCAGTATGGTGAACTGCTTGAGCCATATATAAAGGCTCACATGCTATGATTTATGCTATAATTTGGAGTCAGTTACATTCATTTCTGCTAATATGCAGATATTGAAGCCTTAGAATTCTCATTCAGGAGGGACCTATTTGCATCTTACTATGACAGTTCCAAATCTGTATTCCCTGTATGGATGAAAACTTCAGAGTGACAGAGCTTCATCAGAACTAAAGGAGCTTCCACAAACAGGGTGCCTGTGGAAAGAACTACTTTCAGCTGGTATATGAGGGATGATGAGCTCCTTTTAGATCTATACATCTAGCAAATATTTGAGAGTTCTTGGAAAAAAGTAGAGAAGGTTTAAGAAGATTGGCAATAAATCCTTAAATTTAAAATAAACATCTTCAAGTGTATCAAAAGGACTAGATGTTACATACACTGGATACCAGTTGATTTTTCTCCCTTGCAGGTATATTTATGAAAGCACATGCACCGCAAAATATGCACCCCCAAGCTTGTTGCCTGAGGATGAAATAATAGTTGATGATAACTCTTCCAAAAAGAACTGCCTTTGTGCTACATTTAAACTCAGTGCTCACGTTCTAGCATTAAACCAATAAAGAATTTTCTGTTTCAAGTTGTGCTATATGTGGTGAGGAGGCACCAAATTTCAACATTACCTCCTAAAATTCAACTTCTGTTTAGAGTGATTAGAAGAATGATGAATAGAGTGTCAAAGTCTTTCAGCACCTCAGAAGTCCAATCTAACACCTGCAGAATCCTGACAATATGGAAATGATTGGAGGTTTTGTGCCATTGTGCCCTAAAGATGCTATGAGTGCTTTCTTGGCTGGACACTTACTCTATGCTATGTTGTGGTTGCTTAAGAAACTCTTCAGATTCTCCTTTCTGTCTTTTCTTTT
>NW_024580671.1:18196349-18228849 GCF_017639235.1 Corvus kubaryi | reverse complement strand
GATGTCTAAGAAGAACAAAGAGCTCTGTATTTGCATTTGAATTATTATTTTTCCCAAGCAAGTGATTCCCGTGATTGTTACCCAGACGCTGTCCGGGGGAAGAGAGAACCGGCCCCCTCCTGAAGCCGTGTATGCTGTGGCAAACCCTTGTGTGTCAGCGCCTGCGACCAGTTCCTCCCAAGCCCCCTTTCTTTTCCCCCCTTCCGGAGTCAGGATTTCCCCCAAGTGCTGGAGATCAGTAACTTGTATGTTTAATTCATTTCAGAAACACAGGAAAGCAATTTGCCGGCGCGAAGCCTCGGGAAGCCCCGACCATGCGATGCCGCTCTCGGCCGCGCTGCCCCGCGGCGGCCGTGCCCGCTGCGCCCTGCCCGGCGCCCGCCCCGCGCCCCGGCCCGGCCGGGCCCCGCGGAACCGAGCCCGTCCTGAGCCGCTGCTCCCGGCGCTCAGAGCATGCCGCACAAATGTGGGAGCTGGCGACACAAAATCAGCCCCTCTTTCCCCCTGTCCAACCCAGGTTTATTCAGAATTAAAGTTGCTGCCCGCTCTTTATTTTTTTTTTCCTCCGTCCCCTGTCGCGGTAAATAAAGCTCTTTTGCTTGTCTTTGCAGAAAGTTGCTGCCGTACTAGAATAGAACCCGGGCTTACCTAGTTTGGCAGGGTATGCAAAGTAGGATTGGCTGGATCAATTAGAGAATTATCTATTTATGAAATGTCTAGCTGCAATGGAAAGAGCTGGTACAATTATGAACTGTTGTCTTGACAACTGGGAAGGACTGATTGGATCATTTTATCAGTAGGGTTGCTGATTTCAAAAGCAAACTGCCAAAAATAGTAAGGGACTTGGGCTTCAAAAAAAGGATTTTTTTTTTTCTTTTCTGTCTTAGCTAGTAGGGAAAAATGTAAAGGGGGTGGGGAGAGGGAAAAGGGTCTCGCCAGGAAAGGTCCGTGATGCAGATTTATTGGCAAAAAGCCAGAGTTGCTATTGTAAATTTCTTCGCTGGTTTCAATGTCAACCCAAGCTCGTATTTGAACCCGGAATCAGGGCAAAAGCACTATCACTCTGTCACTTTGTTGCCAGAAGTGGATTTTTTTTTTTTTTGCTAATATTTTACTGTTACATCTGACAGGATTTCACATTTTCTGTAGCCCGCCTTTAGTACGTTGAACTGCCAGACAGAGAAATTAATACCCTGAGTGACTGTATTTTAATTAAGCAATTTCATGCAAATTACAAATTTTAGATTGCCAAATAATATATTGCACAAAAATTGTAGGCTGGCTGATCTGATATGCATGGAGTATTACTCTTCCAGGCGCTGTGCATACATGGGAAAATGAACAAAAATGCTAATTTCCAATCTACTATGCAAACGGTAAAAGATGCCTATTTAGATACATATGCTTTCCTTAGGAAGGGTAAACAGTTCTTTAATTTAATATAGCTGACACTTGAAGATGTGTTTTTCTCTTTTACAAAGATAATTTTTGCATTGAACAAGTAAATGAGAATTCGAGTAGAAAACATCTTGTTAATGGCGACTAATAAAAACTAATATTGCATGCAATATAATGATATTAAACCTTGTAACTGGTACATAAAGCAAGATCATTCCTATTGTTGCTCTGTCAATGAACATCAAATACGCTCGCATATTAAACACATACTGTCCGACCGGGGATGCTGTTAACCCTGTGTGTGGCCGGTTACCGAGCACCTGGAAGAGACGAACGTGACACGCTTTAAGCAGCCCGGACGGGCAATCGCCGCTCTCGGCCCTGGCAGAGGAAGGCGAGAAGCGGGGTTTTTCCCCGCCGGGCCGCCCGGGAGGAGCAGCGGGAGGCGCGGGGGTCGCCGGCCGGTGCCCCCCGGGCCCAATGCGGGCGGGCGGCGACTCCCCCGGCAGCGCCCGCCGCTCCCCGGCCGGCGGCTGCCGGGCACGGAGCCTCTGCGAGCGGCCATCCCCCTCAGGCCACATTCCCCGCTCCCACACACGGCTACCTCGGCCAGTGCTGCCCAGTACCGCAAGTTTGCGGCGTGGGGTTCGGGCGTGTGCCGGGGTGGGGGACATGGGGCTCTGCCCGGGGCCAGCAGCACGGAGGTACCACCCGTGAGCGAGCTTCTCTCGGGGCTCTGTCGCTCTCTCAGAGGGTGATCCGAGGAATAAGCAGCTACGGTTCCACAAATCCTCTTACGATAAAACTTGGTACGAGCCCTGGCATCCTCTCCCGAACCTTTTATCACCGGGGCTGCTCACTCGGGTTGAACCATCAGTGTTTGTCCCTGGTTTTGCTTTCTATTTTAACAACTTGATTTCCCAGCACCGTGAATAAACATCAGCGTCTCTGCAGGAATCAGCTGAGGCTTCCCAGATGCTGTACACAATTAACCTGGTTGCAAATTTAGCAGTCCCAAGTACAGTATTTACAATCTTATCTCGAGTGGGTGGGTATACTGGAAACTCCTGAGCATCTTAGCCACATTCAGTGAGTAAGTAAGCTGAACACAACAGATCTATGGCGTTGATGGCTGATCTGAATTTTAACTACACTGCAGTTAATGTTTTTTCCCTCTTAATACTTTTTTTGTCTTTTTTTGTTTTTGTTTGTTTGTTTTTCCTAGGACAATGGGTGGGAAACAGATTGAGTAACACACACACACCAAGTACAGATACTTTATCCATTGAACTAGTGTATGCTAAATGTCTTCTCTTTTTTTTTACCCTCAGGATGTAAACAGTGAGTTCAGGCTTTGTGTAAGAGTCCAGTTGCTCTTTTTACTGGAAAGGGAGGATTGGTTGTTGGGGTAATGAATTATTCACTGTTGGCTGGGTATATTTTACTTTACAAGACTTCTGCTGCTGCTGTTGTTGCTAAGTCCTTCCAAATTTAAATCAGATTTGGATTTAGGTTCTCTGAGATACTTGTTCGTGTTCCATGACAAAACCAGATTTATTTATTGCCATTTTTATTCCCTGAAATTCATGAAAACAATGCAGACATCTGTGTATTTTTTGTACTTAAGTAATTACAGAATTTGAGTGCATTTTTTACGTGAGATTTTAGTGCAAGTGTCAGTGTGTCTTTAATAATTTATGGCAAAGGTGTATTTCAGATTGTTGGAAGTAGGCAAAGTCCAGATGTGCCAATATCAGAAAAGCATTTTTCTGCCTTACAGAACATGGGGGTAGGGTATGTGAATATAATTTCTAAACAGTGTCAGCAAAAGCTGAGTTCTATTTTCAGTCACACCAAGTGTTCGCCCATATTAGGCAAGCATATTAGTTCCTGAAAGCAGTATTTGTTCCTGAATCATCAGACATTCGTGTGGATTTTTTGGGTTTTATTGTCCAAATTCAGTTTCACTGCTGTGATTCATACTCTCTCTCTGCTTGCAAAGCAGAAGAAATTAACCAGAGCTTTCTAAGGAGAATTTTCCATGAACTGGAGAACCTGCTTAAGAAACGATGGTATCATGTGGCCAATGGAAAGAAGTCTATGAACGTAGAGAAATATCTGGATAAACTATAGAATCTTCTTTTAAAAAACTTCAACTACCAAGCAGTTTTGCTCTATCAAACAGTTTGTTGCAAATAACATAATCAAAATATCTTGGCAATTTTCTCCTGACATGTTTTCCTGTTTGTTTATTTTTAATCAATAAAACAGTTTTGTTTTGGGTCATATAATATTCTGGAAATTTCTCCACCAGCTGTCAAGCAGTTTGTTGGAACAATTTCTGCTTCATTATTCAACCAGTTTGAAGGTTTTCACTCTTGTGGTATTTGGCAGGGTAAATATTTTCAATACCTGCAACTGACCATCTTATTAACTGTGAAAAATTTCACTTGAACAATAAACAGTGTTCTGCCAAAGAATCACAGCAAGTTATTCCAAAGTACATTACTCAATCAAAAATCTTGGGCAGCATTCATATGACCTTTGCCTGCTTTCAAAATGTTGCATTTTTTTCCTCCAGAATTCTCTATTGAGTAATATGGGTTGTTTTTGGAAAGACAACATGAGTTTCAGCAAAGCAGTTATTGTATTTGGGATAATGATATTTAAAGGGACTCACCTTGCAACCTTTACATGCACAAGCAGTTAACTGTTACTTACATAAGGACAACAGAGACTACTTGTATGTACAAGGTTTGTAGGGTCACACTCAAAGACCCCAGATAAGACAAAGCATTTAAGAGTAGAAATTAGTTATGTCTTTTGCTGAATAGAGCTGAAGTTCTGATCTCGGGCCGTAACTGACATGGTGGTGGATGGTCCTGGAGTTCAAAGCTTTTGTAGGAGTCTGACTTTATGTTTTCAATGCCAAATGAAGAAAGTATTTGGAAAAAGTGGATATGTGAAAAACAAGAAGATAGAAATGTATTAACAGGTGAATACAGGACAGTAATAAGGGCATTACTTCCAGGACTTTCAGGCAGGCTTCTCCAGCGTCAAAGAAAGCTAGCAAAGATGCTAAGCTTCTTGTATAGCTCCTATACACTACGATTTCTTACAATGCAATTTTTGCCATTGACATCAAAGTTTTCCACAGAAATTATTTTGTTTGTCAAAACTTTCCCTAGGACAACATCTCAGTTTCAGGGGAGGATGTCAGGACTGGAAGAGAAAGAACCTTTCATCAAAACACTTTGCTATAGGTAGTCCAGGGCAGCATCTGATCTGCAGATGCCCTAATCCCCATTGACTAATCTGTGTTGCACTGTCTCTCTCTCTCTCTCTCTTTTTTTTTTTTTTTTTTTAATGGGAAACAATTTTATTTTATTTCCTTGAGGAGCCAAATGTTTTCAGATAATTTCAAATGTTTCATGCAGAGGAATTCCTACTTTCTTGCCAACCTTTCATATACGACTTGGAAATCTGAAGGAACTTCATGCTTACATAAAAGGTTCTCAAAAGGGCAAGATTTGGCCACTGGGAAACTGACAAAATATTTTGCAAATTACTTTCTTTTTTTTAATGATTGAGTTGCTCAAAGTTTAACAAATTGGGATATGGCTTTTCCAAATTAATAATAAAACAAACAAAAAAACCAAACCAAACCAAAAAACACCAAAACAAAAAAGGAGCATTAATTTGTCCTATATTACAGAAACTGTTTGCACCCTTAGGTCAGTATTTCCATTCCAAATCTGTTCTCCAGGGATGTATTACTTAGCCATAAACATTCATTCAGAACTGCAATGAGGCATAGCAGGGTATCAAATTTGACCGCATCCTTGGATAATTTGTAAATGGCAGAAAGGCAATCAAAAAAGGCAATTAATTTTTGCCTCTTTCAATTCAAAAGGTGACTCTCACTCTTTGGGCACATAGCCTACATTGCTGAAGAGTTCACTTGTGCAACCTAAGTAGAAAAACAAATAGGAACTAACTTTTTCATCTCCTGCAGGGACTCAGACTGATGTATATTTAGTGTTAAAAAAGCAAATATTTATACAGTTGCATAGATTTTGAATAAAATTCAGTTGTGGTGAAAGATGTTGCATCCCCTGATGACGTCAATAGAGGGACAATTCTGCTCACCGTGACTTTTATGTCTGCATTTAAGAGTTAAATAAACAAAAAAGAGTGTTAGGAATTATAAACAGCCAGGAGATAAGAAACTCTCAGGAGCTGAGATTATTTTGCTGTTGGTGGATGGAGAAAACTCTGTGTGTGTCATGTTAGCTCAAAGTATGTCTTTAATCATGCATTGGAACATATAAAGAAACTTCTTCCTGGAACACTTATCTGGAAACATGGTAAGAGGCACAGGCTGTTACCATTGTTTCCAAAATACAGGATGCCAAGTGGGAGAGTGGCTCAGCCCTAGGAAGCCCAGTAGCATCTTCTTGGCATCAGAAGCTCTCCCTTTACTATGGTAAAGGCAGAGTTTCTGAAACTGGAGACCTCTCTGGCGTGGCTCCTGCTGGGCATCTCTCCACTTTGGGAAAGGTGAAACATTATCCCCATGGATGACAGCATTCCTCCAAGTGGATTGCAAAGCTGCCCTGCCTGCTTAGGCCATGAAATGGCTGGAAGCCTTGGAAGGGATGCAAACCAGGGAGCAATAAAAATCTGACTAAGCTTCACATCTAGGCTTTTAGGTAGGAGGGGACTCTGGAACTCACGCTCAGAAGAAAGAGACAAGGGACGATTGGGTTTTTCCTCTCTTTGCTGCAAGGACATGTTGCCAGTTAGTGCTGTCTTTCTTGAAGTCATCTTGCAGCCATCTGGCTGAAGTACTGTAGGGTTTGGGGTTTTTTCCACATTTACTGGCCCCTTGTCATTCTGAAGCATCAGCACCATTTCCTTCTGCTCAGCTATTCATTTCTTATTGAGCTAGGCCAATGCTGGAAATCGTGTTCACAGAGATTTTCCTTCTTCTTTGATATCATTATTCAAAGTTCCACTCTGACGAAATGCTAAGAAATGAACAGACCTTCCACCAAAGACATGCATTTGTATGCATTTTGAGACATAATTCATGGCACCATATGACATTACCCTTACGATGAAGATGATTCACTGCTGTGGGAAATAAATACCAATGTTCAAACAAATCTTTCCTGACTTGTTGAGAAGTAACTCCAGGCCCTGAAAATTCCTTCTCATCACACTGCACAAAAGGAGGCATTATGTTAGTGATATGACTATGGGTCTAGGTGAGAGGGAAAAAAGGAAAGACAGATTGTTGGCATAAGGATCTGTCTAACTTATAACACCTGCACATGCACAAGTCCCACACCTACTAGCACAGAGGTAGGTGACCAGGAGAGGAGCACTTATTTGGGCAGTGCAGAGAGAGGCTGGGGAAAAGTGATTTGTGTGCAGCAAATTCCATGGCAAAGCAAGATACCGCTATCAATGCTGTTACTGGTTAAACACTGTGAGCTCCTCTACACATTCCAGTCAGTTTCAATGGCTCCATAGTAAGGAGATAGGTCTGAGAATTGCAAAGAAACGGTGGTGCAATAAGACCCACTGTTCTGACTCCATCATGATATCTGTGCTTCTCACAGATATAATTTATTTTGCTGTTTAAAACTTTTCTCTGTTTTTCCACTGTCTAAATAAATAATAATACCTTTTTTTAAGTGGTAAAAAGGAGAAGGAAAGAACAGTAAGATGTGCAAAAAGGAGGGGGGCAAGAAGATGACCACCTGCACTTCTTATATTTCCATTACTGTTGAAAACAACAGCACTTGGCATCACACAGAACCTTTCTGTCATTATGTGTTTTACTGTACTTGAAGACTGTTTCAGAAAAATGTTTCAGATTAAAATGTCAATTTTTATGCTCAACTGGGCCCAGGTCTATGTGTTTAGAAGTATTTTTCCATGGGTTCCTGGTCTCCACACATTCTTCATTCTGCATGGCTGCAAGTCATGCCTCATAAAGGTGAGAATGTGGCATAACTGTGCAGACTTAAAACCACAGTTCTTTCTGGTATGCTTTACAGTTTTATGTATGGCCAAATGTATGGCCAAATTCTAGTTACTTTAGTTGATTCCATGGGCTGACACAACCTGACTAAGAGAAAACAAGAGAATCTGGATTCAAATTAAAATATACACATTTTCAAGCACAATTGTGTTCACAAAAGCTGAAATAATATGTTTGATCCATTCAGGTGGCTTTAGCAGAAATTTACCTTTACATTACTTTTATAATTAATATATTATTTATATTAAATTAATAAATTTATTTGATAGAATATATTTATTTTATATATATAACATTTATATTGAAAATAAAAGAGTTTCAAGATATTTAAAAGTTCAATCAGAGAATAACATATTATGATGGATAGCAGAGTTCATAGGGATTTTTGTATTTTCAAACCATGTGTAACCATATAGCATTTGATGGAGTAAACTCCTTCTGCCTATACTGCAGAGTACTGATGCAGCTACAATTGCGAGCAAAGTGGAATGTTATCAGAGCTACAGACTAAAACCTTGAGTCACTCATCAGTATTTCTGTTGATGTATAAACTGCAGTCATTTCTGTGACGAGAAACAGAAGACAAAAAATGGAGTATTTTTGAAGTGTACCAATGAGTTTTCAGAACTTAGAAATCAGTTATAATTTTGCAATGTTACGTTATTTTATAGCCTTTAAAAATGCTCATTTTATTAGTAATACCTTAAACATCATCCTTTGTGAATGAATGGAATCAGTATCAAACAAAATGAGACTTCGTATGACACTTTAATTTCTCTTTTTATGTTTGAACCTTCATTGCTTTTTACTTTTCTAGTTTCTAATCAATTTCCCCAATGCTTTCCTCAATTTTGAGAATGGAACATTAAAATAATTTCATATTTAATTAAATTATAAAGCCCCAGTTAGAACTTAACACCCAATAAATAGAATCTAAATAAAGCAATTATTGCTCAAAGGTAATTTTTATGTATTTCTTGCGAAATAGATGATGGTGTATTTTTGCTGGCTTTCAGTACAAATCTGTTGAATAATCACAAAGTAAAACAATATATCTTTGAGATTCATTTGTGCTATGAATTTTTAAATTGTTATTTTCCTTTGGTTTTAATTTGTGCCTTTTTGAACATCTTTGCTACACCAAGTTGCCATTGCTGTTTGTCCCAATGAAGGTATTGCAGGAGTGGTAATTGCAAAACAGATGAGGAAATTTCCTATTATACATCACCTACACGCTGTTCATGTGCACTTTCCTAATTTCCTAATTAAACTCAATCCTGTATCTTCTCTGTGGGAACTCTCCAATGATTCTGAGCCCATCTTCACTACACACACCAACAACCCATGGCTCAGTTCCCTTCACTGCCCCTATGCTACCTGAAAATGCGTGCTATTCTTCTGCTTTGCTCCCTGTGTCACATATGTCACTTCACAAACCCCAACAACCTTTTGTCAAGACACAGATTTCCCCATCTTTCTTTAACAGTTCACAGGATTTTGAGCTTCTCCTTCTCTGAAGTCACTTCACTGAAATACCTTGTCACAAAGACAGGATGACCACCTTTTTTTCTCACTCTGCCTCCAGCCCCTCCTTGTGGACCTTAACTGTGGTCTCTGAAGCAATGCCTGAGCTGGATGTGGAGATTTACATGGCAGGTGAGTATTTGCTTCTATTCTTTGCTAAAAATTTACTTTAGCTCAATAAAATGCCATCTCAGGACCCCTCTTTTGGTCCCATGAGTTTTTTGTGTAGGTGGGATCTCACTTTGAGGCTACAATGCACCTGCCTTTTCCTCTGAGATGTTAAAGAACCTTTGTGTTCATTCTGACCAGTTTTCATACTGCCCACTTCACTGATGAAGCAAAGAGAGGAGGTAACCTGCCAGGAGAAGTTTCTTCATGTTTTTCTTCCCTTCATTGGTAGCTGGCCTTGAATGACAGGAGGCGAATACCTTCTCCTGGCTCAAAGAGGTCACTGCAGAATGTCATGTATGCTCTCCATTGGGAAAAGGGAAGAGATTTTCTCTAAAGCTGCCTATATTACACCTACTTTGTAGAAAAAGAGGGCTTTACTCTATGATGCTGCATTACCACCCCTTCCATAAAATTTAAAAATGTGAAAACTTCCTAATCCTTGCACAAGCATTTAGCCATGAGGTTTTTACTGCTACTAATAGGAGTCTTTCAGCTAAATCTCTACATCTCTCTGTAATTACCCACACAAGAAGTAATGTTCTGTAATACCATTCAATCTCTATTTTCATGTCATGCCACAGTCTAATATTCCTCATACCATGGCAAATATGCCTTCACAAAATAGCCTGAGATAGAACAAAATAAGATCCATGTTCAAGTGAGAAGCACTCAGTGAAACAGAATCCTGTCTAGTGACTTGATAAGCCAGACTATAAGGATATAAAAAGTGCAGGGATGGTTTGTGCCAGATACAATCTCTAGTTGGAAGATTTGGTTCTAAAAACCCATGAGAAAAAGAACTCATTCTATTCACTGAACGGAAAAAAGAAAAGCCAGGATATCTGAAATAAAATAGAAACTATTCGAACTATACCCTTCACTTTATTTCCAATCAAGGTTACCACTGGATGGCTATAGAACAAGCCCAAAAACACACAGAAAAGTGAAATGTTCAGCCAAAATCAGAGAAGAAGCTTGTAGGAAAGAAAAGACACTGATTTGCAATCTTCCTTCAGTCCAACAGAGTTCTCTACATTGTAGGGGATATTACAGCGAGCTTCAAAAACCAGCCTACAGAGCAGGTTTTTTAGTTCCAGGGTCTCCATAACTTTCCTTGTTTCATATTGGATACCAGAAGCAAGATGACATTTGTTTTAAAATGATTGACTGAGGATTTCACTGGAGGTCTTTTGCAATTGACCTTCTGAGAGAAAAACAGAGAGATTTGAAATGAGAGAGGTGGAAAGCTTTTTCTACCCATCATCCACTTACACTGGACTGCCTATGAGTGGGTGAAACATAGGTAAAACAAATTAATAGTTTAAAAGAAAGTTCTAAGTCAGAAAAGTTGTTTTTGCTGTACATTGAATGACCTATAAGAGGCAACTCATTCCCAGGAGATACAGCAAGAGTCTCCACTTTGTACCAGCACATGGAACAGCAGACGTGAAATTAGTCCAAATAATTAAACAATATTAAATTATAGTAAATGCTAATCAACAAACATCTGTGGAAAATGGATGTTTGCAAACTGACTTGATGTACTGACAAGTTTGGTTGAGAACCATAAAAATTTTTAAAAATGCAAGCTTGAATAAGATATTTGACTTATCTTCCCACTATCCTGAGACTTTCTAAAGTTACAAGCAAAGGCATAGATGTCAAAAAAATAATATTAAGCCCTAACAAATGGGAAACATTTCATAGATAATGTCAGTGGTACAAAATAACCAACCACATTGCCTAATTTTTCTGATAAATAAAAAATGTGTTTTGAAATGGCTAAATACTAAGTCATCCATAGGAGAAAAATGCAGACCATACCTAGAGAATGAGCAGTTTCTCCAAGAGAAAAAATTACTATGAATATTAGCATGTTATTGGATCTGCATCCTGGACATCTCACGTTGCTATATTTTCTTTTACAGGGTTAACAAAATCCTCATTTACATATGTTGTAACTTAAGAAGCTGAAGTTGAGCTTTTTTAGCATATCACAACTATTTAAATATTTGTCCAGTTCAGCTTTCTAAAATTAAGGAAATCTGTTGAAAAGTTACAGTGGTTTTCAGGAAAAGCCTGGAAAATGAAATTGAAAAATATATCTTCCAGTGCAAGGTTCAAGAGACGTTGTCTACTTAATTCATCAAGAGATAAGTTAATCACAGTCTTTAAATACCTACATGGGAAACAGAAATTTCATAATAAGATGGCTCTTCAACAGAGCTAAAAAAATGTAATAATATCCAATAGCTTGGAATTGAACCTTGACAAAATTAGGCTCAAAATTAGGTGCATTTTTTTTAACACTGATGGTACTGAGCCACTATAATAATGTACCAAAGATTTCCATAGATTCTTCAAGGTACTCTGTTTTCAATAACATTGCATTTTTAAAGGACTTTATGTATTTCAAATATTTTTTATCTCAGAAAAATCCATCAGCCTTTTTTAGCAGGTCATCCTTTGTGATCAAACCAATCCCTATGAGCTCTACACTTTGTAGAACTCATGATAAGGGCCCAAATATTTTTATATTTTAAAAATTAGTCTTTCAGGACTGGTAATGATAGCTGCAGATTGTACATGGACTTTAAAATTCAGATAAGTTCAAACAAAACATTTCAAAAGGTAGCTAAAAAGTAGCTGCCCAAATCACTTAATATACAACAAAATAGGAAAACAATGTAGGTTTTCATTGTCTTAATGCCATATACAAAAAGCAGACAAACAAGCTGACTAAATATTTTTTTATTGACAGCAAAATCTAGTGTGGAAATTCAGCTGATGAATATCCTTGTGATTTTCCTCTGGTCTAGTGCCTACTATCAGATGTTTCTAACTAAAGAACTCCCCAAAATGATACAGGAGCCCAGGCTGTTATAAAGAATTATTTTGAAGCATCAAGAGCATGATGTTATTTTGCCTAATGATAAAACCTGGATTTCTACTGGTGAAACCAGATGAGCTCCAAAATGCTTAAAAATGCTTAAAAACCACAAATGGAGCAAATTCAGGCAATTAAGAGAGTGACCTCCAAAACCTCTCCACCTAACTGGTATCAGATCTGAGATGCTGCAGATAACTCCATATTTTTTTCAAGAAAAAGTCATCAAGTTTGAGGAATTCTGCTAGGTTCAAGAATGCTGCCATTCTCAGAAGGAGTACAGCAGCTAGGTAACTGTCTCCTTCTTTAAGGACATTTCAGTTCAAGGATCTTCTCTGAAGATTTTACTGTGACTTTATAGGAGATGTGGGTTTAGTTACCTTGAAATGGAGAATTCATCTCAGGTTACCCACCTCTTACACGGCTGCTCTAACAACCGGCTATTGTACAAAACACTATTTATTTTTCTTAAGAAATGAAAATGTCTGTCACTTATAAGTGAAGGCCTGACCCAGTTACAAAATTACACTTTGTGCAACTGGCATGAGAATCCCAGCCATACAGAAACTCCTTATTCTTGGACAAAGACACCATCTTGAGTAACCCTGTGTTTGTTATTTCATATTAGGGAGCTAATTAACATTTTCTGCTCACTCCCCCATGTCTTCACCCAAATCAGATGTGCAGAATATCATGCATCCCAGAGTTAAGTACCCAACTCCTCATTTGACACAAGAAACCTCTGAATATCATACCACTATGTCCCACTCAAACTCTACCACATCATATGTGATGAGATAGGTCAGGGCATATCAAGGCAAGTTGGCCAGCAAGGGCTGCCTTGAGAGAGTGGGGAAGGAAAGAAAACACTTGTTGGAATGTATCAAAGAACTGATCTACAATAAAAAAAACCAAACACCAAAACAAACAAAGCCCACACAAAACCAAATAAGCAAATAAGAAAAAACTCACACACCTTTTTTTCCTTTTGTTAGGTAAGTTTTATTCAGGGTCATCTGTTCCCCATGCCAATTCACCACATCAGGAGTGAGTGGGTTTAAGGACTAGCCTACTAACATGGTTACTGGAAGAGAAGAACTTAAAACTATCCTGTAAATGAAAGATGAAATTATCCAAAGTCTCCCCTACCTTCAGTTCTGTTTCAAAAAATCTCCATCAGATCAAAAGAATAATGGTAAAGCAACTTCTCCTAATCATGCCAAATCAAGAGCAAGAGTCCAGCAATAACTACAGAAATCAAACCAATGTCATATTGATTTTTAAAAAATGGAAAATCTAGAGGAAATTAGGCAAAAAAGGAAGACTATATGATTTCTAGGAATCATGAGAAATTCTAGACATTCTAATAAATCTAACGTAAGACATTATAAAAGAAATAACAACTTTAAGCATTCTATGAAGACCTCACACCCGAGGTAAGAGGCAAGACTCAAGAACTCAAGAACAAAGTAAGCCATAAGTTTTCTTCACCTCCTGCTTCAGCGGTTCTAATTAGGAGCTGAAGTGCCAAGTAAGAATTGAGAGAAGAAGAAAAATTGGAAAAGGTAATAATTTAATCAGTACAGTAAACAGATTTTGTAAAAATTACACAGGCGGGGAGTCCGCCTTCTGGTCAGATCACTCACAATGCAAGCATACACTATACTGTTGTTTTGGTAAAGGAGCAGTGGAAACTTGGTGCTAGACCAAGAGAAGAATTATTTTATATGGTCCTTTTCCAAGGAAAATCTGCAAAGTTTTGTGTAGGAATTTCTCCTAAGAAGAATACAGATACTTCAAAAGTATGTACGTTATGTTTCATCTATACACAACTGTTTTAAAGTTTTTTCTGAACAGTTTTGCTTTTTCTTCATGTCATAAATTCCTACTTCATTGTAACTGCACATATATAAAAGATAACCATCAACAAAAACATTTTCATATGAGCTACACAGGTTTTAACACTTTCACTTCATAGAAAATTAAAGTACTTTTGTTCATAACAGCCCTTTTTCTTGATATAGACTTTGTTCCAGAACAGAAGACTTTTGAGGGGCTTTGGAACTTTTCATGAAATGGAGAATTTGCATACCAATCAAAAGTAAGAGTTAATGATTTGCCACGCCTAGAGAATTTTGGGTGTGCCAGCTTACTGGGGATAAGTGATCTATTTGGATATTTGGTATTCTAATTTGCTGACATAATGTGTGCATATAATGTCTTTTTACCTTGAATGGATATTGTAAGAACAGGGCAGGAATCACACAGAGGTAATTCTACTTGTTAAACTGCTGCAGAGGCACCACTGAGTAGGTCGGGACTGCACGAGGCAGTGGAACAGAGAGAAATCCAGCCCAGCTCTGAAGGATCTGATGCCCAGAAAGAGGGGTGGGAACCATGTCAGTGCTCCATATGGGCTAATGCATGGATGTCTTGGCAGGGATGATTAATCCAGGCAGAATTAATGTGGCCACCCCATTTCTGATGTTTGAACTAGCTCTCTGTGGACAGCCCCATTGCGCTCAGTTCTCCTCAGATTTGTGTGAGCAGTCCAACAATGCCTAAAGCAGCATTTCTAAGAACTGTCACAACAGGTTTCTTCTGCATTTTTAAGAACAGGTAGGGAGGCCCCTTTATGCTTTATAGGTCTATTAGTGAAAGTTGAAAAACTGTTTTGCACCTGGTATGAAAGCATATGAAATGGTCTTGACTAGTGCAAAAAAAATTGCTCTGCACCAAACACAAAACCTATTATTTTTATAATATAGCACTTACTTTTACCTGAGGAGAGCAGTATTTGAAAGTGGTTGAGATCCTGAAATACAGATAATGTCTTTCAATATGTACAGCCCTCAAATTAGTCCTGGCAGAGAAGCATGCAATCTTAACTGTATGCAATACTCAGTGGATGAACAGCACAGCAATCAGAAGACAAGGCTGGCACACACAGCATCCTGCTTTGATGAAAATGTCCATTGCTGTGCTCTGTGCTAACTGCAATTTCCTAAAGACTGGAATTTTCATGCTAGATAGATCATGCTGCTAGAGTCCAGCTGGAAGGTTATAAAGTCTTGGGTTGCCAAGGCCACGTCATCGTTCAATTGCTTTGCCATCTGCTAATATCTCTGTGTCTATGACAAACCCAGGTGAATTCCTAAATATAGTAGTGATCTAACAACTTGTGGCCATGTTTCTTCAATGAGAGAAGACTGAACCGGAACATTTTGCTAAAGAACATCATAACTGTGAATAAGTAAAAAAAATAACAGTGATAACAATAACTGTGTGGCCCTATCTACAAAATAATCCAAATGAAATATAAAAATCTTGAAAATTATATCCCAGAATTATTTTTCCCGCTGGCCTGCAATATAATGTGGCATTTTAATATTGTGGAATAGTGATATAGCTGTCTTAAAAAGGGGGAATGTAGACTGATATATATATATATTTGAAGGACTTGAACATTCAGGAAGAAAATAACTTTGATTCCTCTCACCAACCAAAGTAAGAGGAGAATCTGTCTGCTACTGGCTGTGAAAAGTGCAACTGGCTCACTTAATTACTTAAAAATAGTCAATCTGAAGATGTAGAAAACAGTCTCCATTGACAGCACAACTGAGTAATTGCCTTATAGCATTTACCTCTGTTATGTTCAGAAACTTCCTTGGAATGGTGGGGATGCTCCCTGCATTCCCACCACTTGAGAATGGCTTCTTCAGCTCCCTGCAGAGCCCCTGTCCTTGTGGTCAGATACAGAGGGAGCCAAACATGGGAGAACTTCCTAAAGTGAAGGGATACAGTTCACTCTGGGAAGAGGGGCAATGGCATAGAGGAGCAAGACTGCCAGTCAAATCTCTTCCCCTGTCAGCAGTTCCATCAATCATTTTGAGCCCTTCCAGAAGCCTGATGAAGCCAACGGAAACCCTCTTCATGACTTCATGGTTGTTTGGATTGGTATCACTAAATCACTTTCATGTCCTAAGCTCTCCTTGGAAGAGTTTTGATGCTGTTTTATCAGATTATCTGTTTCACTTCTTCTTGGAAAAAATTAGGTGTGCCCTTTGCTGTGTTCTGTGAGTTTCTTATATGAAATGTAATCCAGAATATTTATTTTTTTAGCAAAGGAAATATGGTTATGAACCAACTCAAAACAGCTTCTGAGGCTTGTTTCTTTTTATTTTTATATATTTTATCACATTTTAAAATTTACTCTAAGTTTGATTCCCAAAATTACACATACTTTCTTCTAAAAATTGCCATTATTCTTTGATTATTCTTGTATTGCAAAATTGTTCACTCAGTTTCTGGTTAGAAAAGCTTTGCTGGAACGAAATGATCTTTCAGAACAGTGTACCTTTTTATGTTTCCAGTATTAACTAACCACTCAGGGTGTGATCTTTTTGAAATCAGAGGATTTTCTATTATACAGGAGTGGAAATATTTAGCTTCTCTCTCCCCTCTCAGAAAACAAACCACATCCTGGAAAAAGAAATGTTTTACACAGAATTTATACATGATAAGAAATTCATTCCACAAGTGGAGTAAGACCTTTAAAAGACCTTTATCTACCTCACAGAACAAATCTGATATGCCTTACAAACCATTATGCGATCTCTTCCTCTCATTGCATGCAGATGCAACTCTCTAAGTGCTAACATCGTAATTTCCATTCCAATGATGAAATTGGGTGTAGGTAGGGACAAGTTTATTCTAATGCACTTGTATATGATTACGGACTGGATTGTAAAAATTTAACATTTAGTTAGCTTCTTCTAATAAGCTTTTCAAAGCGTAATAAATCTGAGTATCTTAAAACATCTGTTTGCTCTGGGAGATCAGTCAGTTGGGTTGGGCATCCTGCTGGTGGGGCTGCTGAGACTGAAGATCCTGGTTGATACTTGCAGTGCGTATTACAAGAGAGCTATTCTTCAGAAAACTTTTGATTTGCACAGCTTGCAAACACAGGATCTTGAGCTTTATCCGCGGAAACTGTTTCTCTAAAAGATCTTCTGGAAATTTTGTTAACAAAGTGTATCAGAGATGCTTGAAAGGCAGGACCCTATTAGCAATATAAGAGGAAAAAAATCACGCAGCCTTTCTTTTCTGCTATGTCTGAATAGGGCTTCTGCACTTCTGACTAAGGGGCATCTTGCTAGGTGCAGAAGGCTCAATAGGGATGGCCCTCAACATACAAGCGATGTGCACCCCCAGAGAACTTACACTGACAAGCACTGGTCATGGCAGATACCAGTTTCATTTATTTCACTCTTCTTTCTGCTTTGCAAACCCTCCTGCTCTAAAGCAACCTTAAGAGTGCCCTCTTGTTTTTTTACTCCAGTGTGGTGATGAAATGCAGTGTGATGCAATACCCAGTAAGGCAAACTTATTCCAGCAAAGAGATTCCATAACGAAATCTTTCAGTGGCCAACCATTCACACTGTAAACTCTGGAGTTGTCTGATGATACAAATCAGCTACAGCAGAGCAGACACTGCTGGCCGTGGAGTTTCTACCCAGAGCACCTGCAGCATTTTGCCTCCCTGGCTCTGTTTAAGTAGACAATGCAATGTGGTGAAAACCAGTTTTGTGAACATAAGGAGAGAAGTTTAGAATTTTTTGGAGTTCATACATGTATTCACACAAAGGAAAGAAATTAAATAGAAAATTTCAATTTTTTTTTTTCTAAAATTATGTGTGTTGTCAGAAAACTTGACAAACAACAGCACATTTAATATCTTGGAGGTAATTCCCACAGCTTATTGTTCTGTATTTCTCGGTCAAAATCAGTACAGCAAATTTTGTTAAACCCATAAGGAAGAAAAATGAAGCATTTTATCACATACTTGTATTATAAGACATTCTTCCTATGTGTTTTTAATGCATAAAGATGACATTTTGATGATTTCACTGAGGGCTTTGGGGCTACCTTTATTTCACCTTTATTTATTTTGGTGGTGTTTCTAAATGTTTTGTCAAAAACCTCTTCATGGGACTTTCAGAAATTTGTGAGTTAAAGGACAATTAAATAGTTCTGAAGCTGGACAGTAGTAATTAAGATACAAAAAAGAGTTTGGGAAAGGTTTAGATCACAGCACTGCAAAGGTTAAATAATGCACTTATTTACCTAAAGCAAAATGATCCTATTTTGCTAAAGATACCAAGATAAAATGTGACATAGGAAAAGATGTGTTACCAAGGGACTGTACTGGAGGTCTGGTAGAACCTACCTCCAATAACTTCTGCCCTGCAGCCGTGGTGGGAGTTAGAGTGGGTTTGGAGATGTCCTGAGTTCTACCACGACCGATTAAAAAACCCAGAAACCTGCAACTTCCTCTGCGTTTCCATAATTTTCACTATGTTCCAGAGCAAGTGAGAGATAGAGAAAGGTGGGGTTCAAAATGATAATGGGAACAACCCAAACCTTATCATTAGGATAACAGTGGAAACTTACTGGATTTGCCTAGCAGAACTCGTGCAAACACCTCCCAAAACAATTACTTCAAGCTGCTTTTTATCTGGGCTCTGTTGAAGCAGAGACAAAAGAAAGGCAAATGGATACAAATAAAGCAAACCAATATTTCAGAATTTTCAAATATGTGTATCCTAAATCATTTCCCCAATATCAGTAGTAAAAGAAAACAACCCCTTTTCAGAGTAAATGGGATGTAGCAGATTGCTTTCCAAACTAGAGTGACTCTTGAGCTGTTTTCATTAATTTAAATCCCAGTATAAATGGGGATTTAAAATGTTATGATTTTTCTTGCTGGTTTATATTGGTGCATAACTTGAATGTATATATTTGAGAAATTTCCTTTTCTCAAGGAAAGGAAACGAGCCTGTTGCTTTTCTCTTATACCAAGAAGATCAATAGCTACACTGAATAAAGCTTGTGTGAAAAGAGAATCAACCCTGATTTCCAACAATACTCATAGCTTTAGACACTCTAGCTGCAGGAAATCTGCCTCTTTGACTTCTCAGTTCTAGTCTGTAATACACTCTCTCTGATGGCATCATGACAATTTTCTGAAGTAGACCCCTGAGACCTTGGGTCATTAGGTTTACTTCACTTTGTATGGTTTGTCTCAAATGTGAATTCAGGTTGTTTCTCAGGTGTACCACCTACTCCTACAGAGAAGCAGTGAGCTACCATGACAGCTGAATTTCCCACCCCAGTGAAGCTTACTGAAAAACATTCCCCTGACGTGTGTCACCTATTTAAGCAGTCAGGGAATGTTGTGAGGAACAAGCTTTCTTAGATTATTTCTGTTTAGGAACAAAATGATAAAGCATTTTTTCCTTGTGCTATTTCCAATTGGAAATACCATAAGGAAGCATGTTTCTCATTATATTTCCTATTTGTCTAAGTGTATTCCCATGCCAAGGGAACAGCTGAATCAAAAGGCAGGCAATACCCCAGAGTTTTGATGCAAGCAAATGGCAAGTAAAAGCAAATTACTAATCTCCTTTCTTCTTTAACTTTTTTCTTTCCGCCTCAAAATTGTTGAAAAGTTTTGATGCAAAGCAAAAACAGAATTATGGCTTAGGAAGCCTCCAGAAAGCGTTACTCATCTCTTCTGACAACAATCTGCTAGCTAACTTATGTAAATATGATCACTTTATGCTTTCTAACAGAATTTATTGAAATGGAAAGCCCAGACTCTGGTTGAGGCTGACAATAACTTGCCCTGTCCTCATGTATTTGCTGTAAGACTCAGTATGATGTTATGCTATTTCACTTTTTCCTTATGTAACCAGTACATGTAGGGCAAAGCTCTTCTATCATGCACCAAAGTATAGGCTACTCTTCAAGCAACACTGTACCTCAGGGCAGGGAAGGGAAAGGGAGCATCTCTTCACTCCCTGATGTTACCCAAGACAGATACAGCCTGGGCTCCCTCCTCATATAGACAGGACTGACAATAACAGAGGTAAACATCTCTACAGGAGAAGTGGTGCTTCTGTGTGTGGACAGTGTCAACGTGTTCTTCTCAGCACTTGTGCCTCTTCAGGGTTATCACATTGTCTAGCAGAAGAAATTCCATCTGAACACACAGCTTTGAATGCAGGAAACTGACATTGCATGCACTGCAGAAGATTTAAAGTTTTGGGGTTTCTTTTCCAACAATTGATTTCTAACTAAAAATGTCAAAATTGCTGTTCTTTCTGAGTCTATCTATCGCTGGTTAGAGGGAGATACACCTTTTTCTCTCCAGATAATTTCTGGATCAACTTCAAAAATCAAAGAAAAACACTTCCATTGCCACAAAAAGGAGATTTTGAGTTCTGCATAATCAGGATTTGTTTTAGGGACTGGTGGTGGGCAGAGGGGGGAAGAATGTTTTGCTGTATGATGGTCATTAAATTATTTCTATGTCACAGAATTTTACCTTTATATCTTTACTACTAAAGACGTTTGTTGCTTGTAAAGGGCTATTTTCCATTTTCTCTTTCTCACATTTCCTCGTGATGAAAAGAATAAGGTTGTTAAATAGGTATAATGAAAATGAAAAGCTCATAGCCAGATTTTATTTCCAGTAGTTAGATGGTTTGGTTTTTTTTTTTTTTTTGTTAGCAAGATGACTTATCTGGACAGTGTTTTAAAATTGAAAACATTTTCCTGCATGAAGATTGTACTTTAAAAACCAGTTTCACAAAACAGTGAGTACCTACCAAAAGGGGAAACTGAGGCAGAAGGCAATATAGGATTTGTAATTAATTCATTGCAGTGACAAAATCTTAAATTCTTTGTGACTTAATCAGGGTTCAGACATGAATTTGTTACAGAGAAACCAACAGATACCAGATTTCTCTGTAGTCTTCTTTGAATAATTTTATTAATTAAAAAGGAGTATGAAAATACTGAATGATAAAATGCCAGGAATAATTACGATTGCAATAACAGTGTATGCAATTTTTACAATAGTAGAGCTCTGAATACTTTGTCTCTTTTAGGTATTCTTATGGTTAAAAATAATGTGTGTACCAATAATCCCTCTTATTACATTTTAAGATTCTGGTGTGGGAAAAAAACCAAAGGAAAAAGCAAAAGTAACTTGTCACTTAGTAATTCATGTGGAAAGAGACCTAGCCTACAAGAGGACATTATTGTCAGCTGAATGAAAGAGATTAAATTGATAAGAAAGAATAGAGGTCTGCTTCCTTCATTGTCTTGGAAAATACATTTGTTAGGCAGCTTTCCAACACAGAAAAGAGAATAAGACACTTCCTAGGACAGAAAGATTAGTAGTTGGAATAGCAGTCTTTCACGATAAACAAACCACATCTTTTTACCCTTTTAGGATTTGAGAATTGCTCTCCAATTATACTTCCCTTTTATCAAGATGTGAACATGACTGCAATGGTAACTTAAAGAAGACCTAAACTTTAACATGAGGCTTTTAATTTAGTTGCTTTAATATCTGTTAACCACACTCGTGTTTTAGTGGTAGATGCTTAGCTCTCACTTGGTGACAAATGTGCTTTCTTAGGCAGCCTCATATTTCTGTGACGAGTTATCGGTAACATTCTGCTCCATATAAAAACATGATGTGAGCAGCTACTACTGAGGATATGACTTTAAATTAATTGACTAAAGGAGATGAGCTCAATTCCTTGATCAAAGACTCTAAGCATCATCTACTCAATGGGCTTTCAAATGCATAAGGGATAACAGTTTATGAAAATCAGTTTTCCATCCAGACCTTAGTATAAAAGAAACACTTGGTTAACAAAAATTATATACAGGGAGAAAGAATCACAATAAAACAAGTCTTTGTTTTTTCAAAGAAATTGTTTAATGGAAAAGGCCATTATCAGTTAAATAACTTAGTGATAATATTACAGTGGGTCATATATCACAGACTTTTCTCCAGTTTAAAAGCTTGAACAAAAGCCAAATCTTTCTATTGATTGTAATGGGCTTCAAATAAGGTCTCACATATTGAAACAATGCATTTTATATAATTAGCCATCTCCAGATAATTCCTGAATTACAGGCAATGCATATATCGGTAGCCAATTCTGACCTTACTTCCTGCAGAAATTACTCAGGTATATCTGTTATTGTTTCTCCTACCTCCTGTGTGGCTCAACATCTTCACAAGGGCCTTCAAAGGCCTGTTAGTTAGTTACAGAATTGCTAATGAGTAAAAAAAAAAAAAAAAAATACAGTATCAGTTTGTTTCAAATTTGTAATAGCAATTATTATCTCATACATTTCCTTGTAGTTGCAGGAAACAGTAGCATAATTCTGCTTTCTAAACAATTAGAATGGAGAAATTGATGTTTGCTATGGAGGAACATATCTACTTATACTGGTGTCCTTCCTCCACATTCTTTATGCCATAGTGGAAAAAAAATTATTATCAAACATATTCCAAAGAACTCCTATATACATTGAGGTTTCTGCCCCACATATCTTGTATTTCTAGAATAAACTAAGCCTAAGTGGTGGTGATATCAAAATAATTGTAATCACTTGCTTGGTGTGTGAGAAAATATTAATAGGGGTATTGACCATTAAAAGTCTGCCAGTAGGGACAACTGAAATTTTTTCAGAAAAGCAAAAAAAATTGGCATAGCAATTGCTGTTTCAGAAAGCTAACCAAATCCAGAGAGCGTCGTAACCGCTGGACTCTGCCTAGCAGGCTGCTGCTCCCTGAGAGCTCAGCGAGGGTTTCCTAGGGCCGTGCGATTGATCGCATCCCGGAGTCCATTTGGGACAGCCCCGCGATCTGGCTCCGGCAGCCAGCAGCGTTACAATGCAGTGGTGGTAAAGGAGGTAGAGAAGGGTCTCTCATGAGGGTTTGAGATGGCTTTAATCACATCTTGTCCCCATGATGTTCAGAGGCAGAGAAACAGCATGCTCTGAGTGCGGGGTGGTTTTGTCAGGGGCTCAGGGGCGGTCCCTGAGCAGGGTTGGGGTACAGGAGCAAAGAGGGAGAAACCAAGGGAGTGGCCAAGGCTGGGGGGCAACAGGCCACCACAAGAGAGTATCATCTTCTTGATGTATGTCTTGGCCAAAATTCCTTCCTCTTGGTAACTTAAGGATGCTTTGTATAGCATAAATCAGCACAAAAACAGGCCTACTGGAGTTCACTTAGTTAATAGTTGAGAACTGAGTTTAAACATGATGACCAGTGACTAGTGCATATCTCTGCATGCTACTATGTACCTAGGTAACTTTATTTAATCAGTATGACTGAAACAATTGGGCATAAATTGGTCAAGAACACATATGAGCTGGAGAACAGAACTTTCCTCTTTATCAAAGACATGAATCATCTATGGAGATGATCAGGGGACAGGACCATCTGTCCTATGGGGAAAGCCTGAGGGAGTTGGGCCTGTTCAGCATCAAGAAGGGAACATGGAGAGCAGATCTCATCAATGCACACAATTATCTGCAAGGTGGGTGTCAAGAGAACAGGCCAGTCTTGTTTTGGTAATGCCCAGCAACAGGGCAAGTGGCAATAGTCACAAACTGAAACACAAGAAGTTCCATCGGAATGTGAGGAAAAACTTCTTTCCTTTGAAGGAGACAGACGAGTGGAAGAGACTGCTCAGAGTGTTTGTCAAGTTTCCTTCTATGGAGATATTCAAAACACACCTGAATGTGATACTGTGCAAGCTGTTCTAGGAGAACCTGCTTTAGCAGGGGGGTTTGACTACATGATCTCCAGAGGCCCCTTTCAACCCCAAACATTCCATGATTCTCTGAATTTTAGACAGAGCCACAAGGGTAGGAAATTTTAGGGATTTCTCAGTTTCATACAATTGTTGAAGGAATTACTAGACCTGGCTGTGTGCAACAGCAGGGCAATATATTTAGGGCTCCAGCCACCTTTCCTTGCTGGGTTAGCAGTGTCAATTTGAAGCACCCACACCCTGAGCTGTGTACTTTGCCCATCTTCCCAGCAGTGACAGATGTCTGCTCCACACCACTGCCCACTGTATTTGCTCGTACTACTTTGCATATATGCCAGTATTAATCCTCTGGGAAAGAACCAAGGCGCTTGTTCTGTCACTCTGATTAGAGAGTGATCTTCAACTGACGCCAAGTGAACATAACTCGAGGTCCTTCAAATCCTGTGGTACAAAGAAAAGCTCCAGGCGATGGACAGTCTATTGCAGTGGAGATGGTCTGTGCATCTTCTCCCCTATGCAAGTAAATTTGGTGTTGCTATAGTATCAAATGTGGATCAATAAAATGTAGTATGTTAATATGCCAAAAATTATCCTGTGAGCTGCAGGAGCAATGTCCTGGTGACACTGGCCACCCCAGCAGTATTGTTCCTGGTTGCTGCTGAAATATATGCTTGTCAAAGCTGACCAAATTCGTCCTCCTGGGTGTCTCAGTGGTGCAACATGCATCATGACCAGGGCCTGCAAGGGCTGTCAGCTGTCCTGGGACCCCAGTAACACCTCACATCTGCCAGTAGCTCTTTTGTGCTCAGTCTATGGCTCTAGTGCTCCAAATTTGTTGCATATGCTGCAATAAAAATTAAAAAAATAAATTTGAGTGAATTTTATAGATATTCTTAGAAGGAATATAAGGATTTGTAGTCCTCTGAAGCTGTAGATGACCCTGTCCTTTGTGTGGAGTTTCCTTGACTTAATTTTAGAGATATAAGGGACTGCTATCCATGTCTGAATAATCGATCTCAGGATTTATTTCTAGCTAATGGAGAGGAATGGGCACTTTTAGAGTACAGTCCATCTGACCTATTTTACACACCTCTGTGAAACCTATTCTGAGTGCTGCACATACATGAACTAAAAGGAACAGGGTTTTAAATATTGAGATTGCCACTGCCTCTTCCAGTGAGAGCATACAGGGCATTGCAACAGATATCTAACTCATAGTACATCCTGTATGAATCACTTGTTGGATGGGATGCCAGGCAGAACATTTTGCCTGCAATTTTTTGCTTGTTTGTTAAGCTCAAAAAAAGCCAGAGGCTTTTGTTTGGTTTCTACTTTTTTTCCCAGCAAAGTCTTTTCTTTTAAACCTGTTTGGAGAATAGAAAGCCTGCACAAAGAAAGTGATCCAGAGTCTAGACCTTGGTAGTAAACTTGCAGCATCTTTTGCAAGTTAGTTTTTGGGTAAATGGAGACACATTAAAGTTAAGGGTTAATCTTCAAAAGGCACTGCTGGAACACCAAATTTTGAATATTGAACAACAGGTAGTTCAAGATGCACAGTCAAAAATGGAGGCAATCTGACTTGGAAATAGCTTTTTGAAATGTGTTTAACTTCTATATCCCTCAATTTTATTTTTCTTTAATGTATAGAATAATACTTACCTCACATGGAGTAAATTATATGCTTGCCAACACACAATAGGTCAGCGGCAAAGATGGGGATAAAATCCTGGGCTGCCAATTTGTGCTTTAAACAGTAGCTGCACTCTCTTTCTTTTCTTACCTCAAGCTTTGGCTTTAACCATTGTTACTTTGGGATTTACTGCAGTTTTTCTCTACCATTAAAGAGCAGATTATTTCAAAATACCTTTTATTCAAACTAAATTGACTTTCAAAAGGAACTTAAGCTCATATGTTTTGTTTCCTTTTGCTTCTGTCTTTCACACTTGTCTCAACACACTTCTAGCCATCCTGATTTGAAAGCAGCAGATATAGGTCTTTTGGCTTCTGTAAGGGTACTCATTTACTAATAGATAGAAATACCATTTGGGTAGGAGAACACCTTGCTCTGATTCAGCTGTTTATAGCTTAAGTGTGTATCTTTTTTATTGGACTTTGTAGACATACTATGGCATCATTTGCTTATGAGGACATAAGAAAGGATTCTGTATTAAATTTCATTGCCAACTCTCTTACTAACGTGACAGGAGACCTTGGGCAATCCCCATGAGTTCTCTTGCTAGTCTTTCTGTATTTTTTCTATCTTGTATATTACATCTGTAATTCTGTGGAAATATATATACCCACAATTAATTTATTCATTAGAATAATTCCATTTTAAAAGTTTACAGTTTGAGCAGGTATTTTTTTAGGGCATAGATGGGTGCTTCATAAGGGTTTATATGGAATATAGAGCAGTAGGAGCCTAATCTTGGCAGGAGAATTTACACATTGTCATTATCCTGATACTAAACAATTATCAATGGGCATAAGTTGTTATAAACTGGATAGAATTACACTGATTTTCTGTTATCTTAAATGCCAAAGTGGACATCTTATTCTGTAGTAAGTCATGTCATAATAAAGTTTCCATATTAGTTGCATTTATCCATATTTGCACTGCTGAAAATGATGCAAGTTTCTTAATATCGTTGCTGGGTTTTTTAAATTTCAGCATTCCCATTGAACCCTTCCATCTTCCATTTTTTCCTTTGCAAAATATGTTTTGTTCTGCCTCCATGGCAATGCTTCTTTTGTAGAAGTACAGGTGTTACACCACCTCTTATGTAGGCGCATACTGCTACTATCAATGGAGAACTCAAGCAAGAATGCTTTGTCATGATAAAAAAAGAGTATATGTTTACTGTATATTGTGCAATATATAATCCCCTTCCAGTGTAAATTCTGTGCCATTGTAAATTCTGACTGTCAAGAATTTTTTCAAGGCCTGGTTCTAGGAATAAACAAGTATGCAGTTACTCATGGCAGCAAGGTGGTTGTACTACAAAAAGAACTAAAGCTCTGTTGTCTTCTTTGCTCAACTGTGAAGCCCCTCCGGCTGTCACCTTCATGGGGAATGGGATCTCAGAGATGACAAATGCTCACATTGAGTAGTCTCTTCCAGGAGCAGATGCTGCTTTTCCTGCCTTTTCTATTCCTTCTGCAGGCGTATGAGAAACTTCGGGAGTTTGCTGGGATGTGTTCTGGTGTTACATCTTAGCTGTGTCCTGCTGCACCAAGTTCAAACTGCATGGTCCCAGCTCAGTCTAAGTCCCAGGCACCCTAAGGACTAGCTTCAAAATTAAGATTATGTAATCAACCGAGAAGTTCGGAGACTAATGTTTGAAGGTAATTGGGATTTTTTTTGCTACATAAGTTACATACTGACAATACATTGACTCTAACAAATAAAAATGACAAGACTAAGAAAGAAGAGGCTCTATGAAAGCTTTTTTGGGGTGTTCAAATGAAGTTCAAGACAGAGAAAATAAAAAGCTATTTAAAAGATCGGAACTTTAAAAACTCTAGTAAAATCACATTAAATTACCCATTTTTGATATATACAAGCATTATTTTAGATCTCAATATATATAAATTATATATATTATATATATTATAGATATATATTATATATAACTCACTGATTAGTTCTAACTCTAAATTCCTGAATTGTATGGCTTAGTTTCTTTCCAGTATCAGTATTTTGGAAGTTATCTTACTTAACCTTCCACACATTTATGCAGTGAGGACTGATGCTAATAAAAGTCACATGTGCAGGTTAGAACTCAGTTATCTAAAGAGTTCAATTTGAGCATGAAATGCAGTGAGAGCAAATATGGGATACATTAGGGATTTTGAGACTTTGCAAAGAGTAAGAATATGGTATTGGGATTTTGTTAACTGATAGGCAAGGAAATCTAGCCATCACGAGGTGATATCAGGATGATATTGCTGTGAACTGGGAACACAGTAGGATTTTCTTACAGGCTGTCAGAGGAGAGTGGGGGAAGGGCCGCTCCCTGTGGTATACATTAATTTATTGACTACAGTCACAGTTATTTGCTTCAGCCAGCATGATCTGAAATGCATGTATAAAAGCATATAGGTATTGGAATTTTCAACTCAAATCAGAATCCTAATTAACTGTAAATCGTAAAGCCAGTAGCCTGAGGTATATTAAAATGAGAACTTTGTACATGAAAGGCTGCACATGCCCCAAAATCTAAGTATTTCCTACTTATAAACCACCAAATTCACTGCATCAGTTTCCATGACTGTAATTCTGCTCCTGAGGGATATACAAGTAGAGTTAACTGAAAACAAATATGAGTTTGCAACTCATAGAACAAGTCATTTTATGGAGACATTAAAAATCACTGACATAAGGAAAGACAACATAAAATATTTGTACTTAAGGTAAGAATATGACATTAAAGCCAGAAGTGAACTTAGTCCATTGTACTTCATCAAATGCCTCTTTAATCTCTAAATGTGTGTGATTATAAAGACATTAATTTCAAGGGGGAGACCACATCAGTAAAGCACTGCTGAAACACCTGGCACAATTGAATTTCACGCAGCACCAAACGTGAAGGCAAAGAGATGAAGTTACGAAACACATTGAACAGAACTGACACAGAGGACACCGTTTTCTCAGATACATAAAAGGTTCTGGTTATAAAGACCCAGTCCTGCTTAGGGCAACAGGGGTTATGCTGCCTTTAATAGGAGCAGAGTCAAGCTGTAAAGGGATATTTGGTAGGTCCTTTAGTGTTCAGGAGCAAACAACAAAACAGAAGTTGCAGAGCCCTTGAGCCTGAGGACCCTCTGCTCTGTATCGCTATTACCATTTCATGGGGCCAAGTTTTCCTGTGATCTTGATTTTAATAACAGCTGGATCCTTCCCCTTGACACATGCTGAGGCCAGGGTTTGAATACAAGCTAAGGTGTTCCCTCAGCTACTCTATCACTGTATCATGCATGTGTTCGTGTGTGTCTTTCCTAAGGGGTGTAACTTTTTCAATTAATTGCTCAGGCTCAGCAAGCTCTATCTCTAGATTGCAAATTGTATTGAAAGCAGACTATGTCCTAAAATAATTTTTGACTGTTGGCTAAAACTCCTATGAAACACCAATCCTCCTCCTTGGCTTGGTATAATTGGAAGGAATTTGCTTCTTTCTCTGTTTTCCTCATGGAAGACAGAGTTTAACAGTAAAGAAAGACTTTACTATGAAAATTGCAAAACATATAATAAGAACAAGAAAAACCCTACAGTATGAATTAAAGTGGTGACAGGAAAAATGTCAGCAGTTGTTTAATGTTCAAACGTCAACCTTCAGTAATTCCCGCAACTAAACAATTCTTGTGCAATAAGTAATGGTTAAAAAAGAGGCAGGGAAAAGTAAAACTAATGCAGATTAAGGGAAATATGAATTCTTGGGAGGACCTTGGGAGCACCTTGAAGTTAGATGCAGTAAAGATATTGCCAAGAGCAATACTAAATCTAATACTATCATAGAACCTCTCAAGTTTGAAGGATCCATTAGAATCATCAAGTTCAATTCCTAAATACACTGCCATCCTGAATATTCACATTGAAGAATACTGTAGGACCCACTGTTGAAATTGCAAAACTTCACCCAATTCATAGTGACTGTGCAGCTGGTGTTGCAATTCAAATGTTTCTCACTCTCAGAAAAGCTCACTGTCACCCATGAAAGGGGGAGCAAATACCACCTACATATACGCTAACTGAACGTGTTTATCTTAATCTGTCAACTACATCAGAAATCAAGTTGCTAAATGCTGTGTTCAAAAATTTCTGTGGATTCGTGACATTCCTTGGAAGGCTTTAGATCCATAAAGCAATGAATAAATTATAAGAAGACATAATTATGGTATTTTCATCCCTGACAGATATAATTTTACTCCATAAGCACTGAAAAGAAAGCTGCTGTTTTTCTCAGACCAACACTCCTAGATTAAAAAAAAAAAAAAGAAAAGAAAAAAAAAAAAAGAAAAAGAAAGAAGGAACATGTCTTTGCTGAGAAATGACATATTTAGTAAATATTGTCCAGGGTAATTGTTCCTGTGGGATCCCAACAGAAACATGTTTCAGATACTGTAACTACTGTATATTCAGAGTGTATGAGCATTGTATATTCAGAGTAGATGATAATCTCTGTAATGTTTGTTATGAAGCTCCTCGTGGAGTCTCAAATGTAATTTTAATGGTATCCTGAAGAAAAAAAATAAAGAAGGTATAACACTCAAATTGGATTCCAGAGATAAGGTTAGTTACTGAATGTACAGTTTACATCAACTGAATTTAGCTGCCTAATATGCATGTATCTAATTTTGGCTCACTTTGCAGTCCATCAAGGGAAGAATGTACCTCCAAAGGGAGATCAATTCCACTCACTCTGACAACAGTTTTAGGACAGGATGAAGCCCCAATGACCACAGAGGGAAAACAGATAATAAGATTAGCAACCTAAATTCCAGACAGGAAACACAGGGAAAGTGTATTGGATCTGGACTGATAGTGCCTATTTGCACATGAAAACAGATGAATAAAATGTGAAGTTTCCAAACATCTCTAGGGATTTCCCCTCAGATCTGCTGGAAATCACTAGGAGATGGCTCCACATTGAATGTTTCAGTCTGAGACTTCAAATCATCCCTGTATCTCTGCTCAGTGAATCCTGTAGCATATATGTAAATCTTCAAGCTTAAATCCCATTAACATCAAAGGGATGTAAGCATGCACTTAAATGTTTTGCTGAACTGGTACCCTTGGCCCCACTCCAGCAAAACATGTAAGCCTGTGCTTAACTTTAAGAATGTTAACCCTGTTAACTTCTATAGAGTTGATTTTCTACAGTTTCCTGGAGTAAAACACAGATTTCAATGCTTTGCCAAGTCACTATCTTAATGAAGATGCAATGCCTGTATCTTATCAGCATTACAAGCCTCAGCTAAATTAGTCATACTTAGGCACAAAGAGTAGAGCTATGTATGCTGTGAGGAGAAGAAATCCATTAGAAATGCCTAACCACATGGTAAATACTGAAAACTAAGTACCTAAAAAAATGGATTCCAAAATAATATAAACGAAATTAAAGCCTTGGTTCATCCAGGACTCAAGCACTTGATATTCTTTAAGCACATTGCTGTTTATGCCTACATTTAGGCGTGTGCTTAAGCACCATGATGAACTGGTCCATCAGTGTACACCTTCCCTTTTATATGTTAGATAAAGTAAAATCCTCTGGCTTTTGTACATCACAGTGCTTTGCCTAAGATATCAGAAAAGCTGCTCTACTCTGATGCTTATATGCACACAATAAATCCAGACATAAAAATCAATAGCAACATTTAAACCTGAGCGGTTGTAGAAGTGCCCCTTGGAAAAAGTCAAATGTTAAAAAAAAATGAATCTCACATAACTGTGAGATTGCTATAACAGGCAAAGAATTGTTCATGTTCATGTGTATTCATATACTTTTCACAGGAAAAAGCTTTGCTAAAGTAAGTGGTACACAATTTTTTAATGTATATTTCCAGATTTTTCACATTTACACATTGCTACGCAAATGAAGTTTTATATGACTCTCTGCAGTATGCCACACAAGTAAGTTACTTTTTCTTCATAGATTTTGATTTTGTGGAAGAAGTGTGGTTCACTTAAAAATTAGGCAAATATAATGTGTTCAATACAAAGATTAATGATGTGTATATTTACAAAATCGTCACAGGTCTATGTTTTGCTTATGCACGATGGCACCCTGTTTGCTAAATATATCATAGGTTTATGTTACCGTAACCATGCATCCTTCCTCAGCTATTAATCTAAACTGCAGAGTACATGTATATTTAATAATCTTCAGAAAGTCTGTAAGACTTATTTACATTTTCTATCTATCCTTCAGCTTTAAAGACCTTCTAACATTGGCCACTGATCCTATACCATCACAGTGCTTTAATATATGCAAAAAAGATTAAACAACAGTATGAGATGAGTGAAATCAGGTCTCAAAATGCCAATAAGGATGTTTTGCCCTTAAATTGATATTCTAAACCAATGCTATTTTTCATCTTCGACAGTGCAGTGCACTGAAGTCATCATATTTAAAATATTTGAAGAGGTGAATATCATACACTGATGTGTAATGGCATTTCTTCCAGTAATCTGAACATCAAACCATAAGAGTAAAGAAAAAGTCAGCAAAATGAGCAAATCAATCATAATAGCAGTCCCTTATAAATAAATTCAGCATTTATCTGAAAAATTAGTGTCTCGGTTTTGGAGACAAAACTTCAGGAGGAAACACTCTGGAGTGAATGTCTCCTCCAAAGGGAAAAGGGCCTCCCCTTTTCCTCCACCAATAAGACAAGTGGGTCGCAGCAAGTGAAAGTGGAAAAAAGGCAAAATGTTTATTAAAACCCAAACAAAATGGTAGAACAGGATAAAAAAAACAAAAACTCAAAATACAACAAATTCCCGGAGAGGGAACAGACCCCTGGGCTCGGACCAGCCAGGGCCACCCCTGCAGGCTCCTTGGACTGGTGAGGAGGGAAGGGAGGCAGTGAGGCAAGAGGAAGGGAAGGGAGAAAAGAACAAGAAAAAACCAACAGAACCTTTTTCCAGCTAGCCGCAACACAAAAGAAACCCGAAAAACAGCACAGCGCTCCCGGCGCACTCCCTCCCGAGCCCCCCCGAGCCCCAGAGCCCCCGAGCTGTTGGGCTGAACCGTTCAACTGCCCCACACTGGGCCCCATGGCTCCGGTCCCATGGCTCCAGCCCCATGGCTCCGGTCCCAT